>NW_008795712.1:1531322-1572885 GCF_000699145.1 Aptenodytes forsteri | reverse complement strand
AAGGATTTTTTTCTGGTCGGCCAGAAGAGGCGGTGACAAGAGACCTGCTACAGATTTTACATTCTCATCTCCCCGAGTTTGAAATCACATTTACTTTATTCATCGCCTATAGACAGACATCGCATTTTGTCAGTAGAGCTCATCATGAAAGCTAGGCTGCTGGCAATTAATTTTCCTTCTTTTATTTTCCTCCTTTTAATGTGATTAGAAATGGTCATAAGGATTTCCATCAGGATCACTTCAATAAACTGAAAAAGGAGGTAACACCCTGGCCCTCTCCTTTACGGTTGATTAGCTTAATATGAAACATTTGAAAAAATCCGATAATTCTGAAGTTGTTCCGCACACGCATCTGGGGTTCAAATATTCTTTACTGTTTCTAGATCAAAAAATGCAAAGAAAAAGCCTGAAGAAGCAAGGAATAAGTGACAGGGGGGAATGGCATGCAAAGACATGGAGGTATCTTTTTAGCAGCGAACAGGCAAGAGTGACACATCCTACAGTTTTCCTCTACCTATTTTTTAGGGAAAAATACCTGCAAGAGGCTTTGGTGGTGTCACTATATTAACTTGCCAGTGTGTAAAATGATCCTTTAATTTAGTTCTGGCCCAGAATGTGAGTTTTTTCCCAAACTTTACACGGCAAGGAGCTTGAAACTTTTCGTCACAGCAAGGCTGATAACAGTAATGGATTTTCCCGGAATGAGAGCCCCAGCTCAATTAAGACTTGAGCTCGGGGATAATACATCTGCGTGTTTATTTAGTGGTATTTCCACAGATTTGTGTTTTCTCACCCGGAAGTATTTTCAGTTTAGGATGATAGTGAAATATTCACTTTTATCTGCAAAGCCTCAAACAAAACTGGATGTGTTTATGCCTTTTTCCTTGTAATACAGCAATAGCAGTCAGCACCAGAACGCTTGATCTTACAGCTTCCCAATGCAAAGGAGAAGAGGGTGGTTTTGTGCTAGATCTGAGGAGGACCCTTAACAGAATGAGTATATTTTAATCTGACAGTAACACCCTATTTTCCCAAGTGCTCTGAACTTTCAAGAAAGCTACTGGCTAACTGCTAGACACTCGTTACACGGAAATAACATTAATTAAACAGACGAGATATGTCAGTCAGATGCACCGTTTTTCCCTATCTGTGTCACAACTCTAAGCTATGGACGATATAATATCATGTAGCTCACAGCATAATAGAGTGGCACATGAAAATGTAATTGCATTACAGTATGGTATGATGATATGAGTAAAGTCATCACATGACAAGTTGTTCCAGAATGACAGTATCTGTCCCACACTATATTATTTTGGGAATAATAAACATTATATGTAGGAAAACACTAAGCCAAAATAAGCTTGGTCATCCTCGGTGCCGGGGAAGGTTATGGAGCAGATCATCTTGAGTGCCATCACACGGCACATACAGGACAACCGGGCGACCAGGCCCAGTTAGCACGGGTTTATGAAAGGCAGGTCCTGCTTAACTCACCTGATCTCCTTCTATGACAAGGTGACCCGCCTAGTGGATGAGGGAAAGGCTGTGGATGTGGTCTACCTGGACTTTAGTAAAGCCTTTGACACCGTTTCCCACAGCATTCTCCTGGAGAAACTGGCTGCTCATGGCTTGGACGGGCATACTCTTCGCTGGGTAAAAAACTGGCTGGACGGCCGGGCCCAGAGAGTTGTGGTGAATGGAGTTACATCCAGTTGGCGGCCGGTCATGAGCGGTGTTCCCCAGGGCTCAGTACTGGGGCCGGTCTTGTTCAAGATCTTTATCTATGATCTGGATGAGGGGATTGAGTGCACCCTC
This sequence comes from Aptenodytes forsteri, assembly GCF_000699145.1. NCBI lineage: Eukaryota > Metazoa > Chordata > Aves > Sphenisciformes > Spheniscidae > Aptenodytes > Aptenodytes forsteri. The sequence goes on along the minus strand of NW_008795712.1, from coordinate 1,571,067 downwards.
AGTCAGTTTGCAGGCGACACCAAGTTGGGCGGGAGTGTTGATCTGCTCGAGGGTAGGAAGGCTCTGCAGAGGGACCTGGACAGGCTGGATCGATGGGCCCAGGCCAACTGTATGAGGTTCAACAAGGCCAAGTGCCGGGTCCTGCACTTCGGCCACAACAACCCCATGCAGCGCTACAGGCTTGGGGAAGAGTGGCTGGAAAGCTGCCCGGCGGAAAAGGACCTGGGGGTGCTGGTCGACAGCCGGCTGAACATGAGCCGGCAGCGTGCCCAGGCAGCCAAGAAGGCCAATGGCATCCTGGCCTGTATCAGAAATGGTGTGGCCAGCAGGAGCAGGGAAGTGATCGTGCCCCTGTACTCAGCACTGGTGAGGCCGCACCTCGAATACTGTGTTCAGTTTTGGGCCCCTCACTACAAGAAGGACGTCGAGGTGCTGGAGCGTGTCCAGAGAAGGGCAACGAAGCTGGTGAGGGGTCTGGAGAACAAGTCTGATGAGGAGCGGCTGAGGGAACTGGGGTTGTTTAGCCTGGAGAAAAGGAGGCTGAGGGGAGACCTCATCGCTCTCTACAACCACCTGAAAGGAGGTTGTAGCGAGGTGGGGGTCGGTCTCTTCTCCCAAGGAACTAGCAATAGTGTGAGAAGAAATGGCCTCAAGTTGCGCCAGGGGAGGTTTAGATTGGATGTAAGGAAAAATTTCTTTACTGAAAGAGTGGTGAAACATTGGAACAGGCTGCCCAGGGAAGTGGTGGAGTCCCCATCCCTGGAGGTATTGAAAAGACGTGTAGATGTGGCGCTTAGGGACATGGTTTAGTGGTGGACTTGGCAGTGCTGGGGTAGTGGCTGGGCTTGGTGCTTAAAGGGCTTAGGGACATGGTTTAGTGGTGGACTTGGCAGTGCTGGGTTAGTGGCTGGACTTGATGATCTTAAAGGTCTTTTCCAACCTAAACAATTCTATGATTCTATGATTCTATCCCACAGAGCTTGTGACAGATGGCAATTCTAGCTCTATAACCAAAGCAATAATTAACCTAGTAGTTTTAAAAACATCAAACCACATTTGCAATCCAGTTCTCCACATCAGGGGTGTGCTGCAATATTCAGTAGTGTTTTTAGATATGCTGATCATCCAAATTAAATATGGTTACTCACACAAAACTTCTGGTCCTGCAGAAGACACCATGGATCACCAATATCTAGTACTTATTTCAAGTGTTGATGTCTTTGGCAAAATAGACCTTGAAAGTGGAAAAGAGGATCTGTTCAAAAGATGTAAAAACCCTATTGCATCCATTCACAGACTATTTGGCCAGTTCATTCCATGAATATAGCCCTTTTTGTTCTGTTCATTCAATATTTGTGAAGAGGCTAATTTCAGTATTTTACCTGTTTGTGATCTGTATTCACTCTAAATTCACTGGTGGAAATAAACTCTAAATCTATCATTTGTTGGTGAACTGGTTGGCTTATCAGGACATAGTGTCACTTCTATCTGACAACCAAAACACCTGAACTTTAAAATCAGGACTTTCAGTTTAGGTTCACATGTTTAATTCGCAAGTATATTTTCACACCCATTTTTATTAACTTCTTCTTGCTTATTGCCCAAGTTCACAGATCAGTTACCAAGGACCTAAATGAACTTACGTGCATGAGACACGTCTCCGAATTTTAGGGGTCTCTCTAACTCATCTTTTATCAGATCCACTTTTATGAACTTAACTGACACATGGGTGTGGTAAAAATAAAAGAAATAAATGTGTGTGTGTGTGTGTATAAAAAACAGTGATAGATTCATCAGTCATAATTAGCAAAGAGAAGAAGTCATCTTACATGGTGATTATTACACAGAAAGAGATGTGTTAAGCTGCCTCTGTTCATGGTCGTCATTAAGATGATGGCAGTTCTGTGGTCAGTGTTTGAGTTTTTCATAGGTAACTTCAGGTAATGTTGAAGTATTTTATGATGATGGTGACAACCAGGCACTTGCAGTTTGGCTGGCTGTCAGCATATGATCCCAGGAAACCTAGCTTTCTACCGTCATCAGAGTACTCTCTGGCCACAGAATTGCTTATTTTCTGTACCTCACGTCTTTTCAGCACATCAGGCTTTGCAACTTGTGACATGACACAAACTGCTGTGAATAGTGGGACACACAAAACAGGTGTACCATAGGGTCCAGGAAATTGAATATTGATGAACAAAGTAATGGTTCTCCCAACGAATCTATAAATTCATAAAGACAAGGCATGGGATGCGGTATAATGGCTTAATGCAGTCCCAGCTCTTTTAAAATAGGGAAAAACTTAGTTCATAAAATAGGAGCACTTTGCACTGATAGAGCCACAGGTCTGAAAGACCTCCTCCTGTGTTATCAAATTCAGTTTTCTGCCACTGGAAGCTCACATACATCCTTCCATGAACCTTGCAAGCACTGTCGCATAAATCGTCAGATTTCTTACCCCCTCTATTCTGTCAGGGCAGCTGCTTCTGAACCCAGCTGCTCTAATGATTATAAAACATCTAATTTTCAAACCTAAATGTAAAGATGGCCAATTTATACCCACCTGGATTTGTACTAACATTGTTCTTTACCTTAAACAGCTTTTTCCCCTCTCTCTGATATTTACTCCTTTCCTATTTCAAGAAAAAAAAATTCTTTTTTCCCTTATCTTGTTTGCTAGATAACAAATCACAGTCTTTTCTCGTTTATGTCCTGGTTTCGGCAGCGATAGAGTTAATTTCCTTCCTAGTAGCTGGTACAGTGCTGTGGTTTGGATTTAGGGTGAGAACAATGTTGACAACACACCCATGTTGTAGTTGTTGCTGAGCAGTGCTTACACTAGTCAAGGGCTTTTCAGCTTCCCATGCTCTACCGACTGAGCAGGCTGGGGGGGCACAAGAAGCTGGTTTAGGGACATTCCATACCATGTGACGTCATGCTCAGTATATAAAGCTGGGGGAAGAAGAAGGAAAGGGGGGACGTTTGGAGTGATGGCGTTTGTCTTCCCAAGTCACCGTTACGCGTGATGGAGCCCTGCTTTCCTGGAGATGGCTGAACACCTGCCTGCCCATGGGAAGGAGTGAATGAATTCCTTGTTTTGCTTTGCTTGTGTGCACAGCTTTTGCTTTACCTATTCAACTGTTCTTATCTCAACCCATGAGTTTTCTCACTTCTACCCTTCCGATTCTCTCCCCCATCCCACCGGGTGGGGGGGAGTGAGCGAGCGGCTGCGTGGTGCTTAGTTGCCAACTGAGGTTAAACCACGACAGTTTAATACTTCTATATTCCCTGATCATCCTGGTAAGACTTCTCTGCATCTGTCCTGGATGAGTGACCAGACTTGTACATAATATTGCAGAGGGGTCTGAACCAATGCTTTCCGCATTATCAGTACAGCTCCAATTCCCCAGTTCTACAGAAAATAACTTGGCCAATAGATCCCAGATCTAACCCCCTATACCCCGCTGGTCCCTCACAGTGTCACCCAGGAGTGCCCCTAGGTCCTACCCCTTCTCAGTGCTTGGAGCATCTGAAAGTCTCCAACCACCAGAGAAGGTTATGGCATGGGTTTTGCTAAATATTTCCATCAATTTTCTCAACTGGCAAAATGACACCCATCTAAGTGAAGTGCATTATTTAAAACAACTGCGGAGAAGAGTATTCCTTGATTTCACTGTGATCAAAGGCAATGGTATAAGTCCTTCTCATTCACAGAAGTAATTCGTGATGTGGAATGGCTTCATTCATACTGGAAAATAAAGTGTGCTGAATCATTCATTATTCATTATGCGGTCCACAGGCCAGGCGGTGCAGCTGGGCTCACGTCCAAGCAACCAGACTCTCCTACTCCCAACGGTCTGGTCACACTGAAACTGCCTCTTGGGAACTGTCCTTCACCTTGTCACCCTCAGATCTCTCATGGGCATTGCTTTGGAGATTGTTAGTGAGACGAGGCTAAAACTATGCCAGCGACCACGCTAACAAACGGAAGAGTGTGCACAGTCGCAGGGCAGCACTTGGACCCAGGCCATAACCACGTTCACCACACCAGTATCATCGTAGCTTTCATGTGCACCTGTAATAGAGAACAAAAGAGCCCAAGGAGAGAGCCCAAGCAAGTTGTTTAATTGTAGCTCACTCCATGACCCTGTTCTGGACAAACCTGCAGCAGAGGAGTCTACGAGTAAACTGGAGATTGGATTCAGTTGCCTAAATACAGATACTTTGCGCTGATCTCCAGCTGATGATCCAGAAGCAGGACTCCTGCAGGTCCTTTGACCTATCTAAGAGCCCCATACAAACGTCTCAGATATCCTGAAGCATCTCAAATTGCACCAGGTGCTAAGTTTAGGCAACCAAATTTTTACCCTCGCATCTACTACAGAATTAACCAAGCCATCGGACCCTTGTGTTCAACTCTTAGGAACTGGCGTAGGTCATTCAAGATGGCTCAGCCAGCCCCGAGCACAGGCATTTACTGTATTTCTGTACAGAAAAATGGGTTGGGGGGTTTCACTTTGAGGCAGCACAAACTCAGCCCAAAGAGGGAAGATTGCAGGAAAAGGCGGAACCAGCCCGGCCCTGGGGAAGGAAAGCCTGCAGGAAGGTTAGGGCTATGGTGTTAACAATAAAGGCGACTTCACCAAAGGGGTAAAACTGGACTTTACCCCGTGCACAATGTTTCAAAACCATGGTGGAAATGAAACCTGTTTACCAGCATGGATATATTCTGTGCTTTTATGCTCAGATATGGAATTATTTCATTTTTGTCTTTTCTATCGTGGGCAAGTTCCAAAAGTACAAGTTGAAATGGGAAAAAGTGGCATTTTATTGCAGGCTGCATTTTTCTATTGAACCAGCAGCATTAATAAACGTTGCAGAGCTTTCTGAGGGGAAGATTTCGCAGCCCTTCCGTGCTCTACCTCATTACCTTTTCATTTTGTTTTGTTTGCTTCTTTCTGTCAGTATAAACATGACGCATTGTCAGGCATACAGCAGGTCGGGTGATGACATTTTTTAATGTTCACATAACAACCTGACCTCCTGCTCACATTCACTAAAAAGAAAATAAGGAAACCCCCTGTTTTAAGCTTTAAATGCTAACTAGGTCCTATATTTGATTTGTTTTTCCTTCCCAGCAACACTAATTTCAAACTGAACTGCTGACTCAATTAGCAAAATGTTGAAGTTGTTGAGACCTTGTATAATATTATGTCCCATTAACGAAAAGGAAGCCAGTAGTGTTTTTATGCCAGTAACTAAATCCAGCACCAGCATTTTAATGGGCTATTTTAATTAAACAAATTAAATTAATGATGGCCTCTGCAGAATGATGAATTACACTATTTAATATATCGTTGCTACATGCTAATCTCATTTTTAATATTATCTTTAAACACCGATCAATACATCACATAAGTCGTCATAAACTGAGTGATCTCAAGACAAAAAAACAACCAACTGCTGCAAAAGAAACACACAGAAATGTAAATATAACTACACCCCACCTACAACCAAGATGTCATGGCCTCCAACAATGATAAGAAAGAACCTTTTAGTATGTATTATTCTAGTAGCAGTAGTATGAACTATATGTATTGAAGTAGAGGCCAAAAAAGCAAATGGAAGTTGAGAACATGAGCATGTAAAATGAAAGCCACGCTGGGCCCGAGGAACTTATAACAGTATTTAACTCATAGTCAGAATAAATCAGGTGTCTGCACAGTTGCAAGTAGCCCTTGGCCTCTGGATTTTTGTCATTTGTCTTACACCCTTACTGATCACCATCAGTTTCTTTCCAGCACCATTTTAGGCAAAGATCTTAACCTTCTCCAAGTAACTGCTCAGGCCGCCCCCCCCTCTCCTGACGTGGCCTCTTCTACGAGCAGAATTCATGTTCCACCTCTCCAAAGTGGACCACAGGGTCTATGACCATTCAGGGCCAAATACTGGAAAATGTGGGACGATCTCAGCTCCCAAAGAAATCAGTTACAGTTGAAGTTCATAGAATCATAGAATCATAGAATCATTAAGGTTGGAAAAGACCTCGAAGATCATCGAGTCCAACCGTCAACCCAACACCACCATGCCCACTAAACCATGTCCCTAAGCGCCTCATCTACTCATCTTTTAAATACCTCCAGGGATGAAGTTACAGCAATGAACAGCACTGTTACGGGATACTTGGCCGTTTGAGAGAAACTTACAGTGGGTGCCCTCTGTAAGTGAGGGGGAGGACTCAGGTAACTTTACCATCTTTTAGAGAGATTTAACTTTTCTTTTACAGCTACCTTTAGAAAGCCAGTGTGGAATTTAGCTACCCGATAAGACCTCTAGGCAGCTCAAGGGATTCAAGTCAGACGCTTATTCAGTTTAAAAAGCAATGAAGCCTCTCACTGCTGTCTGCTCTTAGACAAACAAAGAAAAAAGAAAAAAAGTAGTTTGTAAGAAGGACTGTTAATAATAAATAGAAATGAAATGTCCTTAAAGATGGGAGACGAGGATGGGATTTCCATGCAACTGGAAGGGGCTCCACCCAACAGATGGGAACAGAAGCAAGACTAAGGGTAGAACAGGCAACCAAGCAGCATTGTAAAATGGGGGGGTGACCGCAGATCCTAAGGAGCCTGGTAAAAGGTCTTCCTCTTCTTTTGGCATAATTTTCTGTGATTTTTTTTTCTAATAAAGCTTAATTTGTGTTATTTTAGAACAGCACCAGAGCACCACACACAACAACAGGCTACAACTGAGTTTTAGAGAACGTATCATGCCATTGACAGCTACTTAAAACAGACTGAGGGGGATCTGAGATCTGACACGCTGATAAAGACTCATGGAAAGATTATATAGGATTAAATGGGAATAACTGACAAAATGGAAAAGATGCAAGGTACAAACACAGCTAGATAATACAACCAGACAAAGTACAGCTAGATAATACAACCATACAAAGTACAGCAGGCGTGCCTGAAGATGCAAAATGTTGTTCATATAAGATGAAACACTTGGCCTTAGCTTCCTGAAATTCCAAGCATTAAAGAGAATGGAACAAAAAAAAAAGAAAAGATTTTTCAAAGAAAAGGAATAAAAGAAGCACGGACATGAAAAGGATTTGTTCACCTGCTATAAAAAAGACTATTCAGAGTTCTCTAAAGTACGTCCAACACTAACTTTACCCCACCAAGCTAGTAGCTGCCTCTCTGAAGACAGATACTCAAAGCCCAGTATCATCCATCAACTCACACACCACACGCTGGCACGTGATGCATGCCCTTCGTTATACCAGATAAGGGGAACAGGAGTGATATTAATCTTTGACAACCTTTCCTCTCACATTTGCCAAGTTAATATTAATTTTACTAGAGTATCCTAGCTCCTGCAGGCTTAGTCTCCCATGTACAAACTGTTCTAAAATAAATACATCTTTGTAACCGTATAACATGATAACATTGGTCCTGAACACAGGACGTTTTGTAGCAGCAATGCCCCGCGGTAAGCGGTGGCCCACAAGCCATGACGTTGCAACCTGAACGACAATCCTCACGGGTTTTTAAACTGAGAAACACAAACCATATTCCAATTCCATTGCATGAAGAATTGAAAAAAATGAAGAAGTGGGCTCTGTATTTTATTCAACTCACTGTAGCTGAAGTGAGCCAGCTCAGAATCCCGGTGTTTATACCTGGGGGTACGGAGGAGCGAAGAAGCCACAGACGATGTGGCAGGATGCTAATTCAGGTCTCTTAATGAATTCAGAGCCAGAACAAATCAAACAAGAACTGTGCTTAAAATAAAAAAAAAAACAACTACACGTGTAGATTGTGAACTGGCATTATCCTCTCTTGTTTAAAAAATGACATGGTAATTCTAATGACAAACTATATTATAAATAGACACTTAATTATACTATCTTAGGTCTGGCATCTGCATTTTCACCGTCTGAAAGGCAGAAGCCGAGGGCTGTTTGCTGCAAAATTGGAGCCCTAAACAAGACAAAAGGAAACACGGAGTGAAGTTCAACCAAACAGGCAATCTGCTGTTCTTCACACCCTCCACTTGACTATTGTCCTTCAGCCACTTCACGCTGGAGGAGAAAGCGAACGCCCCTGGCCCCGGATGCCCCAGCAGCTGCTGGCCACGGGAGCGACCTACTCTTGGGGCACCCTCTCTGAATGCAGCCCAGCCCGCCGGCCGAGGACGGATGGCCACCGTGGACCCGAATCCGGCCACTTTGGGCTTTTTCTTCCTCCTCTCCCAACCCGGTCCACGGGTCCGCTGGCTACAGCAGCTACCATAGAAACCAAAGCGCTGCTCTGCAGCACACGGAGCAGATGTCACGCGAAGCAAGATGAATGCGATGTGGCGAGGGGGGTGGATGCAAGAGGAGGAGGAGGAGGGAAAGCAGCATCACACGTTCAGAATTAAATGTTCCCACCAGAGGGAGTGAGTCATTTCTGAAGTAAGTGCAAAGCTGCAATATTTTTTTCCTACGCTCTCAACGCGCATCTGCAAACACGGACGTACAAATAAATGTGCTTTCATCTCTTTTGCACAGGTGCTCGAGTCGCCCGTGCTCCGCTCGCTAATGAAAGCTGTGATTTTCTCGTGATACTAAATGAATGCCTACCTAAAGCAACTATCCAAGCCAGAACTGTGCTGTCATTTCAAAAATGCCCTGTAAAGCTTTTTCCCTTCCTCTCCTTCCAGGATAGTGCAGAAAGATGACATTGTATAAAGTCAATATATATTAGACAGGCATTTTACGGCAAAATGTCATTCCATTTTTAAGACTACGAAGCCATAAGTCTGACGTGCATTGCTTTTTAACTCAACGTAAAAAAGAGTAACAACCGGTCTGGAGCAGTGTTTGATTTCCTCTGATCTTACTGTTCAAAATTAATGTTTTTGCCTCAAGTTTTGTTGGTTTTTTTTTTTTTAATTCACAAAAGGCCATTCTTATTATGATCTTTTCCCAACACAAGCATTATTCCCCCTTCTTCCTTCCCTTGGTATGTCTTGTACATATCAAATTCACTAGGCGTAATGCACCTTACTGATATATTTGTTGAAATATTATCTTGCAATGAAATTTGGAGGGGGGGGAAGTCACGTTCTTTCTATTTGCAAAGTAAGAATTAGATCCCATCGATTTCTGTGGTCTCTGTCCAGTGTCAAGCACTGAGCGTGACAACGGTGAAGAGCTCACTCTGAAAGGTGCTGAGCGCTCCTGATTTCCGTGGGTATCAATGCGGCTGAAGATGCTCAGCAAGTTCAAGACACGAAACCATGAACTCGCATGGGCCTTCCACATCTCTGCACCTGCAAGTGGACCTGCACGCACCCAACGATCAGCCCCTGTGGACGCCAACGAAGATTTCCACTCCAAGATGGAAGGATAATTTTCAAATAAATGGGATTAAGTATTTGCCAAGCCCTTCTTCAGCTGGACTGTGTGATGAATTCACAATTATACACAGCAGAAAATGATGCCTAAAAAATGACATCTACTTCTGTAGACTGTATGTGATTAAATGACGGGCCATCATACCTGAGTGTCCCTCCCAAAACTCACTTGGTAAATAATGGTCATACAGGTAACGCGCATCTTCCTCTTTTCCGTAGCAAAATAGAAAGAACACCGAATCCCCCGTTGTCATGATTTACAAACACCGGTAGGATAATTCTGCTGTATCTGATATATAAAACAGGGCTCTGCGGTTTACACAAACGTGGACAAACAACTTTAGGACGCTCAGATGACAAGAAACCTGATGGTTTGTGTTGCACACAAAGAGCAAGGAAAACACGCTCCCGCATTTCGTGCCATTGCAGACGTGCTGCGAGGCCACTAGAGGGCAATGAAACAAATCAGGTTTTCCTCCAGCCCTGTTAAATCCCCGAATTTTCGCACTGAAGGTTTTTCCTATTATAATATATCATGGGATAATAGGGAAATTTATTTCCTATGATTGTTGGCACATAAAATAGCAACTACGTATATATAATGGCAAGAAGAGCTAAGATACAATAATTGTTGGCACATAAAATAGCAACCACATATATATAATGGCAAGAAGAGTTAAGATATAATTAGCTGATTGAGATAAAAATAAAAAATATTACAGAAAGTAAAATGAGGGAGATGATATTAAAAGTGCACATTTGTGTGTGTATGTGGAGAAGGAGGAGGGATGCTGCAATCCCTCACTGCGATTTTCTAACTCCTCTTTTTCCAGAATTTTTCTTTGGGTGTTTTAAGCTCCATGAAACTTTACCTTTTGGGCTGAAAGTTGTCATCGAATTGTATTTGCTGGAGGCAATTAATTTTCCAAATTCTCTAGGATGACTGTTCAGCCATTTCTGAGAAATACAACTGGGGAAAATATTGTGTTTTCCATATAAAAAAAAATAAATCTGGGACGCTTTCTTTAAGGAATGGAAAAACTGAGCCTTGAAGATTGCAGTTGGGAGTCCTTCAGCGTGAAGAACTGGCTAATAAACCCAAAGTTGTCTATTTTTCCAACTTTTTAGAAAAATCTGGTTTTCACGCAATCAGTGGATGCTTAGTATTGAATATTCTGAAAGAGGGAATGAGCACCGGTTTCCTGCAGCACTTCAAAAGGGACAAGTAAGACAACACATGCAACGCCATGCCAATTTGTACTTGGTTAAAAACAAAAACAAAGAAAAAAAAATGAAACGACATTCAAATGGTAAGGAATATAATTAGTGCCAATCAACATGTTTTTGTAGAAAACAGGTCAAATATAAACCCAACAACTTTCTTTGATGAGATTACAGGTTTAGCTGACAAAGGAAACTCTGTAGATACAATACAGTTAACATTTCATGTTGGATTTAGTACCATATAAGTATTTTAATAAAAAAAGAAGTGCTACCCGGTATCAATACAGCAAATGATAACTGGATTAAGACGGACTTTCACCAGAATTGTTATGAAGCGCAGTGATCAAGCCTCAGAAATAATTATAAAATCAGTGCTGGTAAAATTGGAAGATCACATGAAGGTCAGAGTTACAGCAAATGCTGATAATGCCGGGGCGCCCACACTGCACAGTTGAGTTTAACATAGTTAAACCCCAAGTTCTACATCTAGGAAGGTGAAACCCAAAAATTTTACATCTAGGAACAAAGAATAAAGGCACATCTACAGAAGCGTGTATAAAGAGCAGTGTGCCCAGGGAGGGAACCTGACCTTTATTTACGTCATTGATTAAGTTCATTCTGTGATATCGTGTCCAGTTCTGGTATCCACTTTTCACAGAAAAAAAAAGAAAGCTGATTTTAAAAGACGGAAACTTCAAGAAAATTCAAAGCTAAATTTAAAAAATCTTTCTGGTGAAAGTCACTGATATGAGAACATTGATGCATAAAGCTACAATTTCGACTAGACACATTTCCCGATGAAAAGTAATTAGTTGAATAATACCAACTGTTCTCCTGAAGAGATGGTGCATCCGTGGCTTTCACTGTCAGTCACCTGCTGTTACAAATATATATCTTCACCTAGTTTAAGCTTCTGGCTATGGGTCTTCATTATGCCTTTCCCTACTAGCTTACAAAGTGCCTTTATGTGTGAAAGAGTTTTTCTTCTATGAACACCTGAAATACAGTTCCGTTAAAAATTGAAAAAGACGTGGTATAACTGAGTCACCTAAAAATAACCAAAGCAAAGGAGAAAGGAGCAGCCAGAATGGAAATATATTCACCTCAATAAGCCATAGGAAGCTGGTTGCCTGCGGAAAGGTCAGGACCAAAAACTACAGAGCAAAAAGTCCTGGGGGCTGGGAGCACTGCGTCACTGAAGATGATTTCTCAGTCTTTGATGACACTTTCTGCAGTGGCCCAGCAGAGCACAGACCTACATGGTCCTGCAGCAGGAGGTATCTTAGGATGCTTTAGGCAGCAGGAAGAGGGAATATATTTTGTCCACCTTGATATGTTGGGTAGTTAGATTTACTTTTAGACCCTGTGACTAAATGGCATGTAATAAAGGTCAGCTAGAAAAAAATACAAGTTTATCTTTGTCTGCAAGGATAAAGAGAAGATTTTTCAGAAACAGGCCTGAGGAAGAAAGTGGAAAATTTGAAGACTGGGGAAGATGTGGAACTAGGAAGAAAGGGATGTGGGACAAGGTCAAATGACAGAAGATCCTGGAAAGCCAAAGAGCCGGGAAACAATGTGGGGAGAAAACAAACAAATAAAGGCTGAAATAAACTTGGGAGTGGGAAAATGAAGAGACAAGGGCAGAAGAACTGAGTTTTCTACATCAGCTCAATGCAGAGCTGTAACATGGGCTTTGCTTGATCTTGCTTGTCAGCCCTGCATGGTGTGAATGCAGACATCCATCTGGCTGGTACTTCACCAGTTAGGCTCATAAGCCCTGCAGCATAAGACGACAAAATTACTGGCTACGGAGCCACTGGATAAAATCAGTCAAAGTCACAGAAGCAGAGATTCCTGAACTGAAATTTTTGTAAAACAGGACTGAAGTCAGGCAAATCCCATCTCTCCACATCCTCAGCCACACCCAAATATTTAGGGATAGCAGCATCTGTCCAGCATGTTTTCTCCTTTGTGTTTCACAGCAGCTCTTAACAAAATATCTTTATATATTCCTATACGCCTGTGCACAAATGATTTATATACAGGCTTAAGCCCATTGATACACCATTGAGAAAATACTTATGTTAGTGTCTGTTGTAACTCCGTGCTTTCTTGGGAATGACTGATATGCATTAACACAAAGAGAAACGTCCTGGCTTTTGCTAGCTGGGTTGGTTTTAATGCCTGCAAGCCTACAGAGCTCTAGCACTAGACTGATAACACAGTTGATGGTATTGCCCATCAACCAAAAAGCCCTTTCTGCAATCTAGCTCTTACTGAAATCAGTAGAGAACCTGGATCCAAAAGAAAAAAAAATTAGTCTACAAGCGATCTGTGGAAGTCAATAAAGGAGAAAAAGATCTTGATGCAAAAAGATCACAAGAGCAAAACAGACATGACAATGTTGCTTGCTAAAGCATGCTCTGATTTTTCTTTCCAGGAAGTATTGACTTGTTTTCCCAAAAGCTGAGAGCTATATTTGACTGAGTGGCATACTTCAAACAGGAAATAATACAGAGAATTCTCTGACAGTTCTTCGGGGAACCAAAACGCTGAAATTAAAGAAACTCCTGGACCAGATTTTTATCTCAATTGCATTACTGGAAATCCAAAGTAATTCCATTGATTCTAACGGTGTTGCTCTGGATTTGCAGCTGTACGGCTGATCTGCATTGGGCCCTGCGAGAAAATCTTGAGAGTTATTTAAGCAAATGTTAACATCAGGTAGAAAGCAACCTCGTCAGGGTATGACAACTGTCGACACATGCTGTAGCACATCCAGTTATCAAATTGTTTGAACCCGAGTGCTTAAGCGGACGCTCCTATGTCCATATTTAAATACACCAGCAGCATATTTTATAAATGTTGAGTATCTGTCGTTTCCATGTGTGAGCTTTGTGGAGCTCAGGACTTTTTGAAGTGTCATTATGTTCTTATATCTGACTTGAAAAGCCCTGTTTCAGATAAAGTTTTGGCTTTATATTCTAGAGTTGGATAAACAGCACAAAAGCGTTCCATGAGTACTCACTTGAATTCTGGCTTAGACACACTTTTGTCACTGAGAAAACTTGAGGTTTGAGTAGTGTTCTTTGGATTCCACAGCTTTGCACTAAGGATAAGCAAACTGTTTGGATAGCAGAAGTAATGCTCCCAGACTTCACCATGCTCATTAAAAATCCACGTGTCATTTTTAAAAAAAAAAAAGGCTTTTTGTTTCATTTTTTAATTTGAATGGAAACTCTAAACCAGGCCAACCCCTCTCCCCCTCTCCAGATCAATGCAGAGAGTCCCACTACAAGCCTTATCTTTCACCTGGACGTGGATAGATTCAAAGGCCAGAGCAGAATTAAGACACAACATTCTCAACACATCTCGAGACTCAACACATCTCGAGATGATTTCTCAGTTTTCGTTTCCTGGAAATTTTTGCTCTAGTCAGTTTTAAGGGCTACATTTAACCCAAAGACAACAAGATCTGACACAGAACAGCAACAGCTAATCATAATCATCTTTCTTTTGCCTTGACCTTCTTCTAGACTATTTTATCATGTCCTCCCCATAACTAATCTCTTAGTTAAGCTAAGCTCCTTGAGAGCTTCCTTAAGAGAAGGAACTATATCCCGTTCCCTGTAAATCACTGTGTACGCTTGAACCATCATTATTAATATCATTATCAAATTGATGCTCCTGACATTCAATATGCTTGTGAAACTTTTAGCGTGCTATAACAGATGCATAATCAAGATCAAGAAATTCAAAAGCCTGAACTAGAAGCCCTTCAAAATTATCCTAGATGGCATTGAACCATGTGGGAACACATTTACAGGTTGATGTAAAGGTATTTACCTTCAGTGTGTTGGCATCTCTACAGACTCAACACTATGTTGTCTTACTACTGGTATGACCTCGGACCCAGAGGAGATCTGTGCCCAGCTGGAGTGGCAGCTGGAGGCCAGGTCAGATAGGGTAGGACATCTCAGATGGCACTAGACTCCTGTAGGCAAGTCAACTGAGCCCTTTAAATCTTCATCTTCTGGATCAGCATGGAGATCTGCCCTGAAGGTTGAGAATTTGTCTGCATAAGTATATGAAAACTTGATGTCTAGACAAATTTAGGATGTTTTTACATTACTGGCAAGCTGAACAGAGCAAGCAATACAAAGCAGGAAACGTTTTATTTACAACCCATTCTTGGAGTCAAATCTATCTGATCTTTACATTGGTTTATTGTAGGGCAATTTCTAATATTAGTTTAAATGTCCAATATAAGCGTTAGCTTGAAGCACTGGCTTCACATTCACAGTACAATAAAGCAAATAGCTTCCTTGCTGAACTCCATGACCTCCCAGATGAAAAAATGATTGTAAAATAGAAAGTGTGGTTTCTTAATGTTGTTCACAGTTCTAACTTCAAATGCATGATTAGCTATATTTGCAACAGTCAGCGGGCTAAGTGAAACGCCCGGCCTTTGCTCAAATGAACAGCATACCTGCAGAATCGAAAGCTACAGAAAAATCTTGCCTTCTTCAGCATTGATAAAAGCAAGCAAGATGCGCTGTTGCTGCATCCAGGGGAACAGAAATAGTATGCAGTTGGTAGCATGCTGCACTAGGATGGTGGCACTTCTCCTCTGCCTCAGTGAGTTTTGGGAGGTGTCCTTAGTCCTCCTGTGCTTTCCAGGGATGCTCATTTGTGTTTTCATTTGGACATACACATCCTGTCCACCTCATTGTTTCAAAGTCAAGTCATCTTGGTGGCGATATTAAGGTGTTTTTCCTCCCACAACATGAGATGAGATTCTACAGCCCAGAAATGTAGGAAAATTTATTAAGAAAGGTCAGAAGAACAATAACTATAATATTGAGCAAACTCTGATGTCGCATATTATGGCTGCAGAGAAAACCATAGGGCGCTGACCATGTCTATCATAACAGAATTCCCTATCAAAAAGGTAGAAAAAAATAGACACAGCAGAGGACCATAAAACTTTATACGTGCATCATATAGATGCATTTCAGCATAAATTCAACAAAGAAAGCACAAGTGGGTTGTTAATCAGTGACAATAGGACAGGTCATCTCACAGACATCTTTATTCTAAGAAACTCAAACAAGCCTACTGCAGTGTCCCAAGTTCATGCCGTTAAAGCTTTTATCTTGTTGCCATGGTCATCAAGAAGCGCAGTCAAAAGTGTGTATTAGTTTTGAGCCATCTTTCCGCTGCAAGGTGGCCAAATTTTCTGGGAGTGACAAAGAAGCCAAATTTTCTGCAGTTTAAGGCAATATGAAAAGAGTTAGCAACCGTTCACACAAAACCTCCTCATCCGTAGCTGAATGCAGCTTTCTCAAAGAAGGATGAACATAAAAAGGGTATCTCTGTAGCACAGAAGAGTGATTACAAAATAAATAATGGCTTAGCTTATCAGATCAGGTTTGCTTATTTTCATAAGAACTACCACCATCAATCAGGAATCAAGTAGCTACTATTCACATCAGAGTGAAGCAAAGATAATTCGATACGTAAAGCTCTGAAATAGACATAATTTGAAGAGGAGTAAGCAGGTGTTATTTTTTTATTGACTCGATTGTATTGCTTTAATAACCACAACCTACTTTTTAAAAGAGCTATTTAGCTTTTCCAAGCCAAAAAACACGTGAAAAACTGTCTCCCAGCCAAAGCATGTTCTAAACTCACACAGCACGTTACATAAAACCACAGCTGAATGTTGTAAATTCACTCCACAAGGCATTCCTTCACGCAATTAAAACCTCAGAACTGTCGATCCTGTAAGTCTGTAAAGGGTCTTTCCTCCAGCCTTGACAAATACAACTCTGACCACTCCATTTCCTTGCAGATTTCTGCTCCAAAGCTCATTGCGCTGGCCAGGAACCTCCATCTTTTAAATCTCTCCTCTTTTCTATGATACCAAATATAAAGCTCTTGTTTTTGCAGCTGAGGGTTTTGCTGGTTTGTCCCCACATCATCCCACAGCAAGCTCATGGAAGTTTCACAGTATCTGTTAGGCTGCTGAGCTGCAGACTCTTGCCCCTTATGCTGGCCAGTACTAATTCCCTGTTTCCCTTATTCTGTGGAATGCATCCGTCCGTCGCAACCTGGTTTATACCTGGCGAGGTCCACATGTGAATTAGGTATCTGAACTTCCCTTACAGTCACGAGAGATCGGGGCGTGCCTAAAATCAGCTACCTAAATATAGGCATTTAGCGCTATTTGAGGTGCCCAGGGTATTTCAGCTATCTACGCAGGACTGGCAGATATGGTACAGCCCCTAAGGGATATTTGTGTGCTGTAGAGTGGCAGCTGTAGGTTGGCTGAGATATGTTCGGGCTTCCCCAACAGCACTAGGCGTGGGCAACTGAATCAGGCCCTGGGAATTACTCCATTTTGGGTAAACGTGAACTCCCAGGTCGGTGGTTAGTTGAGTCCTTCCAGTGGAGCGTAGTACTGCTCGTGCAAGCACTTCTACTTCACAAGGAAATAAGGGAGCTTCAACCACTGGCCAGCGGCTGGTTTTCAGCTCTCGGCTAAGACATGGTATCTGACTATCCCACCAAAGAGGAGCTTCAGGAAAACTACCAAAGCCAATCTCAGTGTTAATTCAATGCGTTCCCAGACCTCCTGTGAGCAAGTTCCGGATCAGGAGTGCTATCATGTAACTGTAGCCACACTGAAATTTGGCCATTGCAAATGAACGATAGCACTGTAAATCCACAACCGTATAAAATAATATTCATCCCCATTCTTCCCATGGTCATCCATGATTTATCACATAACTGTTCAGGGCTTTAAAAGGTAAATAACAAAACAAAACTAAAAAGCCACCTCCCCCCCAAAAAAAAACCCATCACTGTAAAACTCGTGCAGAACAAAAAACCAGAAGCACAGGGAAAAACCAATGGTGCTTCAGGTTCAGATGCTCCAATACCTACATCTGTGAAACCAAACAGTACATTTGAAGTTATCGGTTGAAGGATTCCCTTCTCAGTTGCATGTGAGTGTATATGCAATAAAGCATAGGGGTAAAACTAACCCATTGTACAAATATATTGGCTCTTGTGGAGTTACACCAATAGGGAATTTAGTCCAGCATAGTAATCCCTTGGTCGCTTGATTCAAAAAGAAATTTTAGATGTTTGGTCAAATTCATGTTTGTCAGGCCAAGTCTTTCGTTAAATTAACAGAAAATGCTGTGTGACAAAATGCAACGAAAAATGACTATTTGACCAAGCCAAAGATAGTTTCAGTCATTTAACTGAGCATCTTCTTCAGACCTTCACAGAAACACATTTGCTATGGCTGCAGTGTGATCCAGTCTCTCCCTTGAGCGTCGTATACTGTTCCCTTCAAGATCTCCAGAAAGTCTACCCACCTACGGTTTTATAGGTCCTGACTTTTCCACAAAGAGACTGTACTCCAGACTAACAGATTGGGCAGTGGGTTAGTTTCAATTGCCCGGATTTTTTATATTTATACTAAATTTTAATTTTTAAATTTAATTTCTTCACCCCTACTTACAATACTTTTTGAACTTCTTAAACACGTTTGCAGGCCCCAAAGCAAACAATTAACATTGCTTCTTTCTTTTTTTTCCTTTGTGACTCTGGCTTTGGTGCAGTCATTGTTTTATTTGATTTGTTTTCTCAGTCTGTTGACCAGCTGGTTTAGATTTCAGAGAGGATTTCTATCAGCATCACAACCTACTCCTGCAGAGAAGCTCTCCAAGATTATACCCTTTACAGTCCAAATCATAAAAACAATGTATGACATTACTCCTAGCAAAGCTCCATCCATTTCTAAGGGCAAAAAAAAAAAGTTACTTCTGTACGTCCTCTATGTTTCCTGTATGTTCCGTAAAAAAAAAAATCTCCAGTTCTCGGCAGTGGGTTAGTTTCAATTGCCCGGATTTTTTATATTTATACTAAATTTTAATTTTTAAATTTAATTTCTTCACCCCTACTTACAATACTTTTTGAACTTCTTAAACACGTTTGCAGGCCCCAAAGCAAACAATTAACATTGCTTCTTTCTTTTTTTTCCTTTGTGACTCTGGCTTTGGTGCAGTCATTGTTTTATTTGATTTGTTTTCTCAGTCTGTTGACCAGCTGGTTTAGATTTCAGAGAGGATTTCTATCAGCATCACAACCTACTCCTGCAGAGAAGCTCTCCAAGATTATACCCTTTACAGTCCAAATCATAAAAACAATGTATGACATTACTCCTAGCAAAGCTCCATCCATTTCTAAGGGCAAAAAAAAAAAGTTACTTCTGTACGTCCTCTATGTTTCCTGTATGTTCCGTAAAAAAAAAAATCATTCCAGTTCTCTGGACTTTAGTAAAGGCCACATTTTTAATGTCTTCATAAAATCTCAACATTTCTATACTCCTGTCTCTCTGTGCCCTTATAACTCCCTCCAAAAACTATAAGAGCAAATGACAGCAACTCTCCCCACCAGCTTCTCTTGGCTATAACAAATCAGGAGCTTATTACCTGCTTATCACCCAGCACCTCTGTCAAGAGCTCAAGACCCAATTCATTCCTATTTATTCACAGAGAGGCCCTTTAGTTGCTTTGTGGAAGGATCTTCTCCTGCCAAATATTTGCTTTTGTAACAAAATAATAGACCTGCATTTTGCTCTCTGTGCACAACGTTCATTGTCAGTGCTGTCCTACATGAAGGTGCAGAGACGTTGGCATTTTGGGGATGCTGCTTTAACATAAGCCAAACATGCAGGGGAGCGACTCAGTATGTTCTCGGAGCCTGAAAACCCAGCGTTAGCGCTTGACAAAACAAACGCAGGCCTCCGATTCAGAAAAAATAAATACAAATGTCTTCCCACCCTGATGTCACTGTTTGGATTATTGCCTAGATAATTCAGTTGAAAAGCAAATCCAGCCTAGCAACTGTCTTGAAAATTGAGTAACCTCAGGTTCAACTGTATTAAAAAACTTCAGCTTCAGGCAAAACTGATGGAACAGCTCATTCGCAGTACTTTCACCAAGCCCTAGCCCTCATTTTATGTTTTTCTGATTACACTTACATTGTGTTACAATTTACCGGCAGCACTATTGTATTATAATATATATTACCACTAGCCGACTCTGACCGTATGCATTCAGCTTCATCAACAGCTAAAGATGCATGGCTCAATGCATATTCATTGCTGTATTGCCATTTCTCAGCTGTTAAAACAGCTGCATGAATCAGCAACAAGTTTCACAACTTAAAATAGATGTAACCCTGCAGGATACTCGGGCTTAATGCGCATTATGATTCTCACTCGTAGGCTGGTAGGAGTTAGGGAGGTGGTGGACTTAACTGCAGTATTCCTCCACTCAAGCATAGCACTACCCTAAAGGTGTAAGCTACATTAGCGTTTCAGTTTGGAGCAGACGTGTGCTTTTGTAATAAATCTCCTGATCGTTGTCACTTATCATGCTTTGGTTCACTTCACAGAGCGGTCTTGGGATGAATGAACCCAATTCCTTTTGACGGAACTAAACCAGAAATGCACCACTGACTTCCATCTGCTAGTGGCACGTGGTTCAGAGGACCAAACTACAGCTACTGAAAAGGAAACCCTCTTGAAACGCACATAGTGTGCTCTGGGTCCTCAGTACGAACTGTTTTGCTCTGCAGATCTGCTCCTCTCAGCCCATACCGCTTGCTAAACGTGGACGGAGCTGAACACAGCTATCTGGCTTCTAGAGAGGAGCTAGCACTTCAGGTGAGCCTGTCATGGAGGCAGGAATTCATGATATAAACCTTGGGGTTGTATGGTTTCTATCCTCAGCAAACAAAAATGTTTCCTTTAAGTTAACAATCATATCTGGCTTTATGAAAAAAAAACCCAACAATTTTCTGTTTGGAGGACATTCTTAACTCTCTTCCAGGTCCTCAGCTCGAAAAGACATCTAAGAGCATGTGCTCAATTATTCAGTCAACAAGCAAATAAACTACCTTTCCTCTTATTCATTTGTTGTGCCAAAAACCTGTAGAGTCATACATGTCGCAGTTATTGCACTTTTAATACTTGTTAGTCCTTCCCCTGTTTGGGGTATGCACCGCTGCTTATGATGGAAAAATCAAGTGTTATGCCATCCCCACGTGTTTTATTTGTCATTATCAGGGGCATAGATCCGCGTGTGTCACTGCTGGAAGAGCTTGGTATTTATTTTAAATTACTGCAATAATAAGGAAAGTGGTTGTATTACATTTACATTAATGTAATGCAAAACATTTAATATGAAAAGGGATTCCTGAACATATTCTTTGCTCAGAATGTTTCCAATACAACCATTCTACTGCTACTGCAATGCCACAGTAGATAATATTGTAGATACTGTTGTTGATGATACGTAGAAACCGCATATCCTCTAGGAATTTCAGTACATACTTGCTGTGTTTCCTTAGTTGGCAACACAGTCCCTTCCTTCCCCTTACTTCAGTGCAAAAACAAACCCTACATGTGATCACTTACAGAGTTCTGTCTAATTATATAAATGTACTAATTATACACACTTTTCAAATGGTGATAGACTTCAAAGTAGGTAAATTTTAAATTGTGCCATTAAGAAAATCTAGTTGATGATGGAAATTTCTGTAATATCATATTGCAATCTTCTACATCGTAATTTTGCTTTCAAGTCAGTATTAATTTAATGACAAGTAGCAGCAGAGAATAATAGAGTTGGGAAAGCAAACAAGGCTGTAAGATTTACAGTGTGATATTGGTCAGCAGATGTTAACAAAAAGGATCAAAAACAATTTGGAAAAGCAATGGATCTAAGGTAAACAATGAGTAGAAAGAAGTTCTGCATGATAAATATGAATACCGAACCTTCAGAAACCACTCTGTTAACAAAGATAAACACCTGCAAGACTGACTTATCCCCATGTGTTCAGCTACTCCTGAGAAAATAGATATGTCATTGAACACTTAATTTACATGCACAGCTATCACACTGCTAAGAACGACTTGCAAATTAGTTACTTGCAGTTCAGAGCATCCCTTTGCATGCAAAATAACGCCAGCTGCATGAACAAACCAGCCCTACAAGTGCACACATAGCTCAGCCCACCAATGTCATACACACCTTTAGGAAAACCAAACCGCCGCACAAGACTTCAGCACGTGCACCTCCTTCTCGTGCCTTGGTACAGGCTTCCGACTGCTATACCCTCACTCCTCAAAACACAGCTCTTTACCTTTAACACTAGATATTCACCACAAACCCTGGTTCTTCAGCATAACTCTTTAGTGAAGTTGTAGTACAAGTGAATGCATGAAAGCTGATATTCTTTTAGCGCTACTCAATAGTTACTCTGTCTATTGCCCTGATGTCCTAGGTGAGTAGTTTATTTCATATAAGTTATAAGAATTTATATATCTTTGCTGTAGAGTCTGGATCTTGCATTGTCAAGACCACTAGGCAGATCAGACAGCAATTACAATGCAGCAACACCATAGGACACTAATCCCTCTGCCTTTAGTTAAGTAATAGCTTATGTGGCAGGGAAGAGACAGAATACATCTTCACTGAAAAACAGGACTGTGTATAGAAAGGGAAATGGTCGATCTTCTCTCACACAAACCCTAGTGTCAAAACAAATAGTCTTACTAAGTCACGGGCTGTCACATTTGACCAAAGACATTTATGGAATGGCTTGATAGAAGCATCTTATAAGCAGCAGGTGGGTGATCCCGAGTTACCAAGCCGAAACCAGGACATCAGGACTTTCCCCCAGTGCTCAAGAACTCCCAGGTCTGAGATTTTGGCTACACCCTTCAGAGTACGGGGTCCAGATATGCTTGAATAGCTTTAAGATCAGAGACTTCTGCTCTGGTGCACCCACATAAAAAAATCTCTAGAAGGCATTAAAACTATCTCCGCACAAGTAACTATTTTTCTTTCTGCATAGTTACACAATGACTCACATACAAAAAAAAACATTTCACAAAAGTTGGAATTTAAAGCAAATATGATGCAAGTTCGGTATTGGAATGAGGAGCTCCAGTAGCAACACAGAGACAGCGCACAGCACAAGAAGTGATTTTGTGCTAATTGGTGACATCTTTGACCTCCGCTCATATGTGAAGCAGTTCCACTCCCTGCCCAATGTTACCTTTTGATATTCTTCCTTGGATCTCAAGGCAGCTTCCATCTGTTCCTGAGAAAACGTGTAGATGGCCGAGCGGTACTGCGTGCCAAAGTCATTACCTTGTCGCATTCCTGGGGAGAGAGAAAACACAGAACACCATGAGGATCATCCTCCCTACCTGACTGGGGCGCAGGCATAAATTCAACAGACCTAAATTTAGGATGTCCCATACACCCGGATTAGCACGGTCTCTTACGTGCATACGCAGTAGGTATTTTTAGGAAGTCCAAGTCTTTCTTTGGTTAAATAGTCCTGAAGAGATTCAACTCTCCTTTTAAATGACATGCAAATGAAATGTGAGCATTTTACATCTTGGTACATCACACAGTAGTCAAATACAGATGTAAAACCCTAAATAATCAAGCTGCAGTTACTGTAATCAAGGTACTCTTAAAATATTTATTTTGAACCATGCAAATGGCTACAAAAAAAAGTTTATTTTACCAAGTGCTTAAAACTTTCCTTGTGCTGGAGGAGTACCTCTCAATGGCAGAAAGGTTCAAGATACCCTTGGAGATAACCAGCTATTCTCCTCTATTCACAAAGCAATGATCTTGCTAAAAGACTAGCATGCAGGTATTGCTGAACTAACTCCGAAGTTATCCGTTCCTACCATCATCACCACTAGTTATGGAGAGAAGGAATGACTCTTATGAAGCTCTCAAGTCTGAGCTCCATAGAGGACTCCGACAGAGAAGTACACTAAGGAGGAGGTTTGGAGAAAGTCTGGCTGCGTTAATACTGTTATAGAGTGAGTAATGCTCAGGAACAGCAACCCTTTCACAATTTTTTTGAGATTGGGAGAAGTAGAAAACAAAGTAATATAAGTAATCTCTAATATAAGTAATGTAAGTAATCTCTACTAAATTCTATTTGCAACCTACATGGGGATAATATGAATGGCAAAAATATATAATACTGTTTATATCTAACATTAAGAAAACAAAACCCTAGTTATACATATTCAGTAACTCCTTGAAATTATATCATAAATTAGTAATTTTGGTACAAGGATTAGACCCTTTACTGCTGATAGACGTAATCCCTTCAAAAGACTAGTTGTACGAAGTTGCTCATGTACGAATTTCCAAAATATGAGATGGATTCTACTCACAAAACTATGAAATAATGGGCCAAAGCAGAGGGAAGTTTACTGTCCCCTTCGGTGACTAGTCCAGATACGGTCTGGCATTACGCAGTCCTAGGCAGCCACGCTGGCCAAAGGCATTGCTGCCTCGCATCGCTATCCATTCCCGTTCCCATTCCCATTCCCATTCCCATTCCCATTCCCATTCCCATTCCCATTCCCATTCCCATTCCCATTCCCATTCCCATTCCCATTCCCATTCCCATTCCCATTCCCATTCCCATTCCCATTCCCTCGGGCAGCAATACCACAAGCCAGCTTTGCTGTGAATCATTCCGTAAGGTCAAACAACAGCCTTAGAGAGGAGCTTTAGCAGTAAGAATGATCTGGAGGTGCAGTTTTGCAACGGCAAGTGCAGTTTTGCGGTTTCTGTCTTTCATAACCTTGTTCCCAATTTTGCATTCTAGAACAGAACTTTTTGCTTTGCTGTAATAAAATGTATTAATTTTGAGTTTGTCTGGTGTTTTATGTGAACTTGGGTGAGTGAAAAAGCTGGAGTGACTGCAACCCAAGACAAATTGGAAATCATCAGGATTTGTCTTTTGAGTGCCACGAGGCTACAGAAGCCCCTTTGAAGATTACCATCAGCTCTCAGGACTATGGAGATGAAACGGAGAAAAACTGTAGGTCCTGATACCCCCTGGCAAAGGGCAGAGGGCAGAGAAAGAGCCTGTGATACTGGGGGGGGAAAAGATGCTATCAACATAACACTACTCATTAAAACATGCTAAATTTTCGCCCTCTTGTACTTTCCAAGGAAACAGAAAAATGGTTTAAAGGATAGTACAATAAACAAATGAAATCTGGCTGAAATATTTATGAAGGAAAAGATGCAGAAATGTTTTCAAAGATGCATTTGGACAAAAAAGTCCATTCGGTGACCAACAGTATACATGAGTGAATGTGATTCCGAAAAATGTTATGGAGTTTTCTGATGATTTGGGTTACTTTTTAACTGCTAAAATGTTACATTATTACACATAGGAACAACAACGACATTCTTCATCAGTACTTCATAGTGTGGTCTGCAAGGCAGAGAATATTTTGCTTATTTCTTTGCAAGTTATTTTAGGGTGGTAGGGAGCTCTTGTAAAGCCAGTGCTACTGAACAGTTAGGCATAAAATGAACACAGGCCAGTAAAGCGTCAGTTTTGCCAGGATATGTTAATGCTGATTGATGTTTGAGCTTAAGCATTAGCGTTCTACAAATCTATTTATTGCTTAACAAACTACTTAACAGCCGACTAGGGAGTAGATTACAAAAATCTCTATAAATAGAGGATCACTATATAGTACGCCAGTTTCTAGCACGCACTTCAAGAGTATGAGTTTAGCCTGAGCTCACATGCACAGTGCTCTGAGTGAGAAGGTAAATAAGATTATTTAATATATGCAAGTGCCACCATTACATAATAATAGGGAAGTGGTCAGCTTAGTTAATTTAACGAAGAGAAGGTTAAGAGGAGAACTGACTCTGATTTACAAACACCTATATAGAGAAATAACCTGAGAAATAAGGCTCTTTAGCCTTGCCAAAGTCATTTAACTAGGTAGAACAATTGAAAGCCAAAGTATACAAAATCCAGATGGGAAATAAGGCAACGTTCAAATAGTGAAGAGCATTTCTCACTGGAACAATGCACCTAAAGCCACATTCCTTTCCTGAGGGCTTCACATCAAGGATATACATTTTCCCCAGAGATATACCAAAGCTCAAAGAGCTGTACAAGGTCAGTGATGAAATTATAAAGTTAAGGAGGAGGTCAGACTGTGCGATAATAACGGCCCCTCCTAGCACTCAATTGTTGGCTTGCGCTGTTAAACCATCCACTAGCTATGAAGAAGACTGAACAGGTATTGTAAGTATTACCCCAAAGCGTAGCTTTAATGTGATCAATCATCTAAGCTAAAATGTCATTTATTTTTACTTGTTACTTAAATCAATTTGTACCTAAATCTCCCACAATAAGTAGCTAATACATTGTCTAAGCCACAAAAACTACGAGATAATAAAACAAAATACATTCCATGTGTACAGACATAATCAATTGCCACTGTTGCTGTTCTTATTTGTAATGTACCTCACATGTGCAAACTTACTTCTCAAGGGTCCGTCACTGATTTTTTAAAACCCTCTGGCAAGTCTTACTTGTTGAGATTCACTAACTCAATGAGTAGCAAACAAGGCAAGAAATTGAATTTACTGAACAACTGTGGTAGGATGATTGAGCTTAACAATCTTGTCTTTGTCTGAAAGAAAGTCTACCGAATCAAAAATGATCTCTGCTTGGCTATCTAAAAATTCTACAATGTCATCTGTAGTTAACTTTCCTTCTGCTTCTGAAATGCCTTTCTTATTTTGTCTGTCATGACATTCTGTCTCTCTCTGTTAACATAACACCACAGTTATGCACATTAGGCTTCAGAGAAGAATGCAAAAATATAAATAATTGATTTAATAACACTGGTAAACACATTGGAAGACATTGTGTACTGCTAAATCAAAAGCCATTCTTACAAGGGATTGTCAACATCGCTGCCATCGATTCTAGCCACACTGGATGCACAGTAGAATCTGAAAAAAATGTTTCTGCTGAGACAACGAACCAACCTCTGATCTTCTGTGCGCCAAAATGGTTCCACTGAAGTCAAGAAATTTGTTCTAAGTTTACAATAATACAACTAAAACCGCAAATAATCTCCACAGGCTTCAAGCCATTCACCTTGCCTACAAGGTCCCAGGTAATTAAAGAGGACTCAAACACATTTGTTAAACACCCTTCAAAACCAGTATCTATTGCAAACTGTAATCAGACATTATAAAAACACTGAGATTTAGAAGTACTTTGAATGACCACTATTTTTGTTACATTTTCATAGAAAAATGAATAAAGGTCTTGACATTATGGACTGGATGGATTAAAGCAATATTTATTATCACTAACGGATGCATTTCAGGATCAGATTTCCCATAAAAATTCTTTGCAAAGAATTTTATCAGAATAAGACATTTGCACTTGAGAAGAAGAAAGTTTTCTTCTTCACCTGTGCCAAACTCCATTTTTAAGAGATGCACATGATTTTGCTTTAATTCCAAATCAAATCAGTGAATCAGGTTTGTCTAAATTTTCGGTACTGGAAGAAGGAATAATTCCTACAGAACATCAGCTGCACATCTTCAGAGCAGCTGGATCTCCTAGGCACGGAAATGCTGATTGCCTACAACTGTTCTTCTGCAAGACGTCTTAAAGTCACTCTCTGTGCAAAGCCTGCCAATTTAGGGATAGAATTTAGGGTAAAGCCAGGAGAGAACTCTTTTCATCAAGGATATAAAATATGGGGAAATCTGTCAGTAGGGTCTGAACCTCCTTTTCATTCTAGGCCGAGACGATAACCAGGTTGCTTCGTAAAGACGTTAACAAAATGTATTAACACTGAGAAATGAGGTCTCCGACAGGAAGAAAGATCTTCACCAACTCTTTCAGAAACTTTGCAATGATAGAATGAAATAACACAGAAAAAGCCTTCTCTGCAGCTGTAATGACCAGCAGATACATTTTGAGTGATCTCAAGCCCATTTCTCTCTAATAGTTTGCAGAAAAGCTTCCAGAGGCCTGAAAGCAGAACGTCATCTTACACGTAGCATCAGACCTGGTCCACTTGGTCACAAAGCACACCCAGAGGACTCGTTCCCAGTGTTGATCAGAATCTCTGTAACTAGAGACAACCAGGCAGAGTTTCAATGTCCCTGCCGTGATGCAGAGGAAGCCAAAGCCTAGGTGATTTACCTGATTTGTATCTGGTGTAAGAAGGTTCAGAGCAGAGGTAGGTCCTTGAGCTTCACATCAGGTCCTCCAGGATTCTGACACCAGAACCCCCTTGGCCAGCCCAGCGGTTCCAAGATCACCCCATTCCATCTGGCTGTGCTTTACTAATGTCAATGGTGCAAGACAGTAACTGGCAAAAAAGCAAATATCGATCTCCCTGACCAGGTGATCAGGAACACATCCAACGGTAACAGGAACAAATACAGCCTGGAGTCAAAAGGCTGGCACCTGCTGTTGATACCTGAGACAAAGAAAATCGGCTGCTATGTTGAGAACAGCCATAAAATCGCTTGTCAAAGAGATGTTTAGATAGAGAGGCTGAATTTAGAACTGATAGAAAAGCATAGAATTTGCACCTCTCTGGCAAGATACAAAAATACGTGGTTTTGGATACGGCTGCATGGTGCCAAAGAGTATAAACCCAAAGCACAGTCCCTTGTAAGCTCTTGTCTCTAGACAACCAGTGAGGATGAGGGCATTTGGAGCTCTAAATGTGTTTAGATCTTGGGCATGGATCATATTTAGGAATTTTACTTTGGCTGACCAAAGCACCTCAGCGGTTCTCAGCCTGGACCACTCTGGAGAACATAAAATTTCCTCACTGTGCCAGCAGAGACCAGAACACCAATTAATCAAAAAATGCCCTCAAGAGCTGAGCGCATGCTCTGACTTATATGAAACAGAAATCTGTGGCCGCAGGATGGTAGATGGAAAGGACAGGGAGCTGTGATGGTCTCCCAGATCCTGCAAAAGGAACGATTCCCCGATTGAGATTGCCATGCAATAGAAACACACTGCTACTGGAAAAACTATTATTTCCCAAAATGTAGATAACACTTAAAGAAATGGCTCTAAAAAGCCCTCTTATAACACTTTGGTATCTTCTGAGGCACCTGGGTAGGAATGACTTGGGTTTGGTCTCCCCCATATTCTTTGGCATCAAAGTAGCAAATACTAGCTCTCTTTCGATTTGAGTGATCAGAATATATGAAATCATCCCTGCCTCTATTCAGCTGGTCGGTGCTTTTTCCTTTGTGGTTTCTATACCTTGACAAAACTACAGTGTCTTCTTGTCTGGGGCAAAGAGTTGCCCCCTTCAAGCAGTTACACTGCTGTTACGCTACGGTGTGAGTTTCTGTTGAGATGCACCTTAGGTAGGTCATTGTCCTTCCTGTCTAACTCCAGAGTATCCTGAGGTCAATAAGAAATAGGAATATCCACAGCATTAATAAAAAAAACATACTTCCCAGTAGTATACTTTCTTTTTTTTCGCTTTAGAAATTGAGAATTAATTGCAAACAAGCAGATTTGTTTCAAAGCGGTGATTTTTGGATATACTACCTACAGAAGGCTAAAGCAAAATATACTTTATTTATTTTATTGGCTAAACCAGGGATTTCTTTTGAAGACTCAACCCTCCAATGACTTGAAAGTAATACTTATACAACACTCCTTATCTTCTCTCTGTTTAAAAATAATAAAAAAATGTAATGGCATCATTCGTCATCCTTGCTATTCTCAGAGGATCCCAAGCATAATGGAGATAACTGGCTAAGGTCTGCTAGACTCTTCTGTGCCACCCAGTGAAATTTTAAAGGGCAGTTCATAGCTCTTATTTTTGTCGTAATTTTTTCTGTGATTTATAGACTTTTCCGCGGCTGTCACTTATTTTCTTATACCCGCAGAAACCTGATATACTGATTGGTCATTTTCTTTTCCCCAATCAATCCTTGCTGAGTTAAGACTAATAAAACTCCTTCTTCCAGCTCATCATATAATTATTTAGTAAAAATCAATTGCACCATGTCACCCTGGCTTGATGTCATCACTCACTGTAATGATTATATCTATACGGCTTAAAAGTTGCCAAGGGAAAGTAAAACTCTTTATAGCAAATGATTAAAGGAGAAAAATGTTAATAGAAAAGAAGTTAGTTACAGTGCTGGGGATTGAGAGTTCCTGATGATTTTCAAGGTGCTGGAGCGCAGGAAGGATAAATGAAATATAAAAGAGTTTCTTCAGAAGGTTACAATACATTAATGAGCTTGTACATATTAAAGAAAACTTTTATACTGTCAATAGACCAAGAGGTTTACAAAGCTTTCAATATACGTGGTTTTCAGTGTCAAGGAGGAAACTATAGTTTTGGTCTTCCTCATTTGCTTTGGGATCAAGACAGCAAATACTACCTTTCCCTATACATTCCAACTTGCACATACACTTAGAACATCATGCCTACAGCAATGCTTTTAATAATTTACGTCAGCTGCAAAGGCGTCTGGTCTTTAACCTTCATCAAACCACCAGATGACAGGTTTTCTGGCATAGCTTTGAAGCTAAAACAGAATCACAGATTTGCTGAGGTTGAAGGGACTTGCGGAGGTCTCTGGTCCAATACCCTTGCTCAAAGTAGCGTCAGCTAGGGCAGGTTGTCCAGGGCCTTGTCCAGTCCAGTTTTGAGTATCACCAAGGACAAAGAGATTACAAATTCTTACTTGTTTAAGATTTCCAGTGCTGGTGTAAATGAGCTTGTTGATAACAGTCAATACAACACTCACTGTATGAAATAACAACAGCTCTTTAAGTAGAGAGTTTTTCAGACAACAGATTCTTCATTAATGCCATAACATACCCAGAAACACTGATGGAGACACAGGAGAACACACTCCATCACTCTTTTAGCAAGGACATTTTGTGGGAATGGGATGAGTTGCTGCCACCAATTTGCTGCAACAAGAAATCTTGCCTGTTCCCACCACCGATGGCCAAGATGCTGCTACAACAAAACCAAAATAACAGTGAAAAAGAGCGGCTTTATAAATCTTTGATTTTGTGGCACCTGCCACGGCAGTCATGTCTCAATGTTCACAATGTTTCTCAGTGTGGCCAGGCTTGACTCTGACCTATGCCAACCAGCTACATGACACCTCTGCCTTCTCCCCAGAGCTGAAGCAGTGATACCTGCACTGCCTTTCGGTGCAGATGTGAGGAGGAAGGCCTTCCTCCTCTCTTCCAGCAAAATCCCAGAGGAGAACTAAGATGCAGAAGGCGTGCAAATGGGTTTGTGAGACGAGGGGAGGAACAGCCAAGAAAAGAGGTCCCATGGGATTGAGCTAAATGGAAATAGTGTCAGCACCATCCTGTAACGATATCAATTTCCCTGCCAGGCCTTCTACAGCTTCCTCATCTCTTATGCAACTTCCCATCCCAACTCACTGGGGAGGAGTGCAGTTGATACAGTGACAGAGACAAAGGGTAGTCCATCACTATCTGTAGACCCTAATGACACCCTGTCCAAAAGGTTTAACAGCATTGCAATACCAAAAACCATCACAATATGACCCCATTGGACAATGCCCTTAATAACATGCTTTAACTTTTGGTCGGTCCTGAAGTGGTCAGGCAGCTGGACTAGATGATCATTGTAGGTCCCTTCCAACTGAATATTCTATTCTATTCTATTCTATTCTATATTGGACATAAGGAAGAAATTCTTTACAAGAGGGTGGTGAGGCACTGGAACAGGTTGCCCAGGGAAGTTGTAGATGCCTCCTCCCTGGAAGTGTTCAAGGTCAGGTTGGACGAGGCTTTGAGCAACCTGATCCAGTGAAAGATGTCCCTGCCCATGGCAGGGGGGTTGGACTGGACGATCTTTGAAGGTCCCTTCCAACCCAAACCATTCTGTGATTCACATACCATCATCACACCATACTAAATTAGTATGGCCCACCCTAGCATCTGCTGGGAAAAGTGATCCAAGAACTAGAAGCTGACAAGAGAAACGCTCTCAGGAGATTCTTCACCTCCTTATTCTCCCACGTGGAATAAATCTCTCCTGCCCCTCTGCATTCACCAAACCCGTGGGCATTGGTCTCTACAGTTTTGGCAGCCAGCTTTATATCCAATATGAAATAAAGGGGCAACTTTCAGAATGCATAACTCTGCAGTGGTAGGTTTTAAGTTCAATCCAGCAAAATGCCCACCATTTTTTTCTGCTTCCAACTTTTATCTTGTGCTTGTCCATATGCTAGCGTTTTTTTTCCAGTGAAGGAGAAGCACATATATCACATGTATTTCATGTAGGTCAATAACTATTGCTTTCCCCTTAGTTGTTCACAGAGACATTCCCATATGGTATATCAGGGACTTTATGCTGGCCTCCAACGTTATCAGATTTGGGCCATGAAGAGTTATCAGGTCTCCCTTTTGTCCATTAGTGGAAATGACAGGCTGTCCTCAAGAAGGGGTGGTAATATACCGACCCTATATACGTCACCACCATCCCCACCGTGGGCTTCAACGTGGAGACGGTTACTTACAAAAACGTCAAGTTCAACATGTGGGATGTCGGGGGCCAGGACAAGGTCCGTCCCCTCTGGAGGCACTACTATACGGGCATGCAAGGGTTGATCTTTGTGGTGGACTGCGCCGATCGCGACCGCATCGACGAGGCCCGCCAGGAGCTCCACCGCATTATCGACAACAGGAAGATGCAGGATGCCATCATCCTCATCTTCGCCAACAAGCAGGACCTGCCTGATGCCATGAAACCCCATGAAATCCAGGAGAAACTGGGCCTGACCCGAATCAGGGATAGGAATTGGTACGTGCAGCCCTCCTGTGCTACTACAGGGGATGGACTCTATGAAGGGCTGACATGGTTAACATCCAATTATAAATCCTAATGAGAGAATAACTATTTAGTCTACAAAGAATTAAAGAAAAAAAAATAACCCACATGGCTTTCCGGAAGAATGATTCCCTACTGAAAAGTAGGCTCTATCTCTGACCAATTCTCTTTGCTTTTTATTAGCATTATTATTCAATAGTTATAAAATGCATCACATTGCTTCTCACGATAGTTAAAATATTTTACAAAACTAGAAAGTCTGAATGAAGACTTGGTTTGAAAGAACAGTTCCCTGTATGCTTCGTTATTTATTGATTCATTCAGATATAACATTGCTTACATGCATTTTGGAATGCTCTTTGACCTTTGAAGGAAGTGCATGATCTACTTGAGCCCACAAAAAAACATAGGTTAGTTTTTGATGAGTGTCACAAAGCTCAAGTATCAAGTGTCACCGGCAGATAGGAATTTTAATCCATTTCTAATTATTAATTGAAAATACGTCTTTACCGGTAGTGCATAGAACAGGCAAATAGAATGGTGAATATATACATAAGTCATCCTTAATGGCATTAAACTTATTGCAGGGGACTGGCTTTTACTTAACTTTAATCAAAAGTTAAATGATTAGGTTTAGACAAGTGTTTAGACTTTTTCTGTCATAAACAGACATTAGGCCCTTTCAGAGGTGCCTTCTCTTAAAAATCTGCCTCAGGGCTGGGTGAACTTAGGAGGGGAGTGGAATCTTTAAACAGTATTTATCGGTGCAGCTGGAACTAAACTTCCAGGTTTAGGCAACCAAAAGCTGACCAAACATAGGTGCCTAATTTGGGGCGAGTCAACTGTGTTGACTAGATCTCCACTGAAAATCGTGGGAGCTGAGACA
Organism: Aptenodytes forsteri; assembly: GCF_000699145.1. Lineage (NCBI taxonomy): Eukaryota > Metazoa > Chordata > Aves > Sphenisciformes > Spheniscidae > Aptenodytes > Aptenodytes forsteri. The sequence continues at coordinate 1,537,771 of NW_008795712.1, read as the reverse complement.
CTCCATGCCTATGGAAACATCTAAATTTAGGTGGCTTTATCTCAGTCTTTATCCCGCCTGACGTGTATATGCTGGTCAGACAAATCTGACCGAAGATCTTGATAGTCTTCAAAACCAAATAAATGCATAGAGCAGAGATGTCTAGAAGAGACTGGAGGACATGACATACTATAAGGGAGCCCCGCATTTTCTAAAGCACAACTGGAAGACAGGCAGAATGTGCAAGAGAAAGACATTTCTGTTTAGGCATCTGAATTGGACCCTCATGGCCTCTTTTCTTCATGGATTAGCTGTGTTGCGATGCTTACAATAAGCTGGACAACTACTGATCATGTGATAAAGTATAATTAAGAAATAGAGCAATTCAGATCAGGTACTACACAGAGCTCAGCTACGGAATCACACAAATTTGCTATTGTTTTCATCATGTGCCTTCTCCTTTCTCTTCATTTATCTGTTGCTCACTAATGTCTTGCCTAAATTTAGGCATGTGTTAACACTATGAATCTAAACCTGCTATGATCCACCAGGTGTTATTGCAATAGTAGTAAAAATAATTAGCGATAATAAAAATAACAATGTTGTCATTTGCTTTTATCAGCAGATAAACTCATGGGACACTGCTCTCAAAACACAGACAAGTATGCTCTTATAAATATGCAAGAGAAAATTGCAGGCAGAGAAAAACAGTCATTCACTGAAAATATTGTTGTTTAGAATAGAGTCGGCGTTGACCTCTTGTACCTAATTATACATGAAAACAAAGATTAAAAGCCTGCTAATAATCACCATAAACTATGATTAATGATGCCATGCTTCAGTGCCTCAGATTTCTAGACCCAAGTACAGTAGATTCACTAGTGGGTTTTTTGAAAAAGAAAAGAATATTTGGTATTACTTTGGTCTGACTTTGTCTATTGCTTTCCTTGTATAAAGATTAGGAACAGTCCATCAAAAAAGTCTGCAGAAAAAGACCTTCTGAGGTTGCTCTTTTCTAATGCTATAAATACACATGCAAATCCAGCTGCTGTTACTCACACCGCATACCCATGGATATTTGGACTTCATGGATATTTGAAAGCTACCGAAGACAGTCCTAAGCATTGAGAAGTCCAGATTTTCCTTCAACCGTTAAAAATCAACAAGCCTGAATTAAAATGAAGATTCGCTTCCTTACCCCTTCCTCTTCCTCTCCTCAATTACAAACACAGCTATGCTATAATCACAAAATAACCCAGAAGTGATCCCAAGGATGACCGTAAGACAATAAAAGCATTTTCCAAAGTTGTTCTTAGCAGATACAGGCATTATGAACAAAAGGAATCCCTTCAGGTTAACGCTGGGTTCATGTTTCCCACAGCGTAAGAGTCACAGTGTCATCTTCAATGGCAGAAAAGACTGATGCCATGGCTTTTCTCATCTTCAGGGAACCATTTTATTACGGACTGTAGCAGTACTGAAAGATGAAGTTAATTTTTAGTAGTTCTGGAAAACTGCTTAACACATCATTGTCGCACATAAAATAAATAAGCTAAAAGTAGTTTAAAGGTAAGAAGAAATCAGAGCCCAGAAGGACTTTTGCCCTTGAGCCAGAATTGATTCAGCACCACTCACTTCATAATGCAAATTATTCAGCCATCTCAGCAACCACTGCGCTGGCGAATAATCCCCTTCATTAAAAAAGATGCAGAGTCAAATCTCAGCTTCTCACTGTGATATGGAAAAACAACATCTCCTAAACTGGAAATATAGGTCAGAAAAAGTCTATTCTAATTTATATGGATAAAAAGAGCCCAATATGCAAATTAGGTCATGACAGCTAAAATTCCTGGGGATGCAAAACAGCCTAATAACATGTATTTATTTTTAATGCATATTTAGTTCTAGAGAAAGGACAAAGAACGGGAACAACATAACATTAGGCATTTCAGTTCATGAAAGAAATGAAGTTGTATTCTCAAAAGGCAATATTGGTTAGCACCACCGGCAAAGACTCTCTTTGCTACTTTGCAAAAAGTATAGACCGCAGGTATTTATGAGGTGATTATGGGCAAGGGACCACTAAATTGGTTGCTGGTGGGATGGCTGGACATCAGCCAACTAAGTCCCATCATTGAGATTTCATTGGCGAGAGCAGGAATTAGAAGAACCTGAAGGCAATGGAAGACACTGTCTCCTATCAAACAACTCACATATAGTGCATATGTCTGTCATCGAGTCTTCGGTCCTGCATGAACCAATATACATTTATCTTTATGGAGTCTCAGCATATCGATGTCCACGGCTTTTTTTAATTTATCAACACAGAGCTATGTTTTATTTGTTTCCTCCAAGAGCCTCCTAGCAATGTCTTTACCACGGATTTAATGAGCATCCTCTCCACTATATCCTCCAAGTCATTAATGAAAATATTGAAGAGTATTGGACCAAGAATGGCTCCCTGAGGGGTCGGTAATTCTATTTTGAATGTATTTAATATGTCTGGTGACAATGGATTTTGTATTTCTACTGTTTTTTGTTACACCTTGTAATAATATTGAAACCATCAGGACTCTTAATAACATCTGAAGTACAGGACAAAGGTGCTTTGTGCTTTAATCTGAGACTTGCAAATTTCATTCAAATTATAAAGGGAAGAGAGTTAGAGAAATGTAAAAAAAGAAAATCAAAAATGGGTATATTTTACATGGAGAGATTACTTTTTTCCCTTTAATCTCTAAATGAAGTTACAGGCCTGTAGCAGAATACATAATGCTGGTTTAGGGTCGCTGTAGCGTTTTTTATGTGTACAGCTGTTCTTCCACTGGTATAAGTAGACACATCTGCTCATTAGCAATACAATGTCATTTCTAGTGTCTAATTTTAATTATTTGCAGATGATAGATTCCTTATGCAATGTCTAAAAAAAGTACAGTCCTTCAAAACTGGTGAGAAATAAATATACCCTCTGCAACTAAAATGGGTCAGCACAATCAAAACCAGATATTAATCTGGAGAATTCATGTATCAGCACTAAGGCTAAATGCCAAACTGTTTGGAAGGTCACAGGGAGAAGAAAGGGCTCATACATCTCTTCTTTATCGTGGATACGCAAGACATATGGACTAAGAGATGTTCTGAATGAATCTGGCAGGTGATGAGTTCGTTGTAGTACAGATGGTCCTCAACTGCTGGAAAAATATCAGTTCTGCTTTCATTTCCTGTACAAACACAGGCAAGATAAGGACTTCTTCATGACAGAAAGGAGGAATGAGATTACTTACCAGTAACTTTGGTCCTTTGTCTATTCACGCTCAAAGAATCAATAAGGCTAGAAGAAAATTTCCAGAAGCTCCTGGACAGCGGTGGATGCCTTGACCCTTCACCCCACGGTCAGAGGGCGGCCAAAACGATGGAGTCCTGGCTTCCTCTCAGCTCCTTCCACTAATTCAAACATCCCAACAGAGAGCCAGAAGAAGCAACGAAAAAGGATGGGATTTGTGTACAACAGGGGCTCACCCCAGAGAACTGTAGGTGTACCTAAGTTATTTCTTGTGGGCTGGGAAGGATTAGGTACTCTTGACAAACATGGGGAGCAGAACTACCAAAAGAAGCATCTGTTTTGGAGCGTATTCAAGAGAGAAAAGAGCTAAAGGAGGCGAGTGGATTTTTCATTTGCCCCTAACAGGTTTTCAAGAGAAATAAATAGTATTTGTTTTCTCTTCTGCTTGTCTTCTGTACAGCCATTGAAAGCAACAAGGAGCCTTTCTTTAAAGTTGCCCCGGACTGGGCTGAAATCTCTGACACGTGTAGGACTTCAGCCACAGACAGGGTCAGGAGAATTATGAACAGTAATATGTTTTACAGGAATCACATTTGCACCATGACAAACAGATTCTTCTGTATCAGATTTTTCCAAAGGTTTGCAGAAATAGTTTCTGACACCCCACAAAGAGTGGCCAAACTTTCTGATCAGATAAAATATGACATCTGCCTCCCTGAACATAAGGCCAGCTGGGTTTTGCAATTGGCTCACAAACTGTAGGTCAGTGCTAACGCCAGAAGGGTGGTCCCACTAGCAGCCATGCTCCTGGCAATTTAAATCCTGGCTGCAAATTACATCTCACTTCAATTCATGCAGGGTTAATTTTCAGCTTGATCAGAGAACTTTGTGATTGCCAGTGTCAACACAAAGAAAGAGGTTATATCCTGCAGACAGGCCAGGGAGAGAGAAGAAAATTGCCCTTTTCCCTAACAGTTAAGTCAAAGATTAGCTTACAGCAATCGTGAAACTACAGGCTGAGGCACAACACAGACAAACTGATGGTCTGAAAGTCCACATCCCTCCAGACACTCAGCACGGAGGTGCCAGCAGAACCATCGTCAGGGTGGAATTTTGAGGAGACGGTCAGGCTTATATCTTAAAAATCTGGAAGGCTCTGAGGATGGCCTCATAGCGCAAAAACAGGGCAATACAGAATCTGCCCTACACCTCTATAAACTTCAGAAAAATAGAATTATGTACAAAGTGAATAGCCATAAGATTCGTTTGCCATATTTTCAGCATATCACTTTCATTCTCTTTTTCTGTATCAGTGACAAAGAAGCAACCACCTCAAGCACTTATAGAGCTGTACGCAGCAATCCTCTTATAGATAAGATCATTCCTAGGAGAGAAGGAATGCTGATCCGTGCATTAGAAGCTGAACAGAGATGACAACCATATGTCACTTGGCAGAAGTTGGGGGTTTGTTTGTTGCTTTTTCGGTATCCCAAATGTAATGAATTATAAAATAGAGCCTAAATTAATAGTCAAGGAGGACTTTATCAGGGCCCCACACTTAGGAGATGCTCATCTGGGAGAATCTCTTTCAACTCATAGACTGTTTGACTTGATCAAAGGTTCTTGCTTTTCAATAGATTTCTGTATAATACTCAGACTCAGGAGCTTCACGGAACAAGAGCCAGGCTGCCTCCCAGAGAAAATTCAAATCCCAGTGAGATGTCGGTCTCATCTTGAAGGCAGGAGGTCCAACTGTTTGGAAAGCAGGAACTTTTGAATATTAATATGTTCAAACAATAATGAATGATAGGACTGCCAGTCTGTACTCTTTAGCAACTTGGTACCATCTAGATTGATATTTGAAAGGTCTTTAACTGCAACAGAATGTACATATTTGAGGTTTAATGACATTAGAACAATTAGACAAGTCCATTGTCTATGCTGGGGGTAGGAGGGCTTAAATGGCATTAACCCAACTTCTGGAAAAAAGATAAGACAGTGCCACAGACAAAGCTTTTCTACTTTTGCGTAAGCGCTATTCTCAAGAAGTCCAGCATTCGCTGGCTATATGAGACACTGGATTCATCCAAAGAGTGTCCTGAATTTCATGAATAAGAAATCTTCCTAATTCATCCACATAGTAAAAAAACTCTCTTTGACAGACCAAGTACTGCATTCCCGTAAGGCTGGCTAAGTAAGACTTACTGTGTGCACACAGCTGAACCTCAGGAAAGGAGAAAAACATCATAGGTCAGAGAAATAACTCTCACTTTCAGTATCTTTACATAAAACCACATTTCCCATAGCAAGCTAAAAGCAGGGAGTAGATACAAATCAAGGCAAAGAAACAATTACACCTTAAAGATCTTCTACTGCTAACAGCCCAAACTTGAAAGGCTATATAAGCATACCATCCCTATCCTACAAAACAAAGAAATGTGAAACTGGGACCCTGTGGTTTCCTTGTTTTCCTCAAATGAAGAAAGGTGGTAGAGACGTGATGACCTTTGCAAAGTTCTTGAACAGACATTAGCATTAAGCAACCATAAAAATACATAGGTAAAGCAAGCTGTCCAAGTCTGGGGTATGCAAAGTCTTCAGAGAAGACTGCCATCTTCTCTGTGGATAAAGTGATGCTCTCACTTTTGGCAAATTATTACAGAAGAACCATTTGGAAATTCTACTGAGCCAAGCTTAGATAAAGGCTTAGGTATGTTTACACCAAGCACTGCAGTGCCACATAGATGCCTGAGGTAGTTGTGGATGACTTGGGTATCTACAGAGCACAGTGTCATGCAGCGATATTAGCTCACATCCCAGAAGGAATACAGCCACATTAGCGTGGCTCTGTGCCCGGGCTAATTAGGTGATGTTTCCCCAGTTGCCAGAAAGCAAAGAGTGAATCATACATCTGCCAGCATCCAACCTTCTCCTGAAAGCACAGACTGGAACTATTTTGAACCTCTGTTATGTGAGAATGCAAGGTGAATATAAAGACATTGTCCTGGTTTCGGCTGGGATAGAGTTATTTTCTTCCTAGTGGCTGGTACAGTGCTGCGTTTTGGATTTAGGACGAGAACAATGTTGATAACGCACCAATGTTGTAGTTGTTGCTGAGCAGTGCTTACACTAGTCAAGGGCTTTTCAGCTTCTCATGCCCTGCCAGCGAGAAGCTGGGAGGGGGCAC
>NW_008795712.1:1522548-1531111 GCF_000699145.1 Aptenodytes forsteri | reverse complement strand
TCTTGGTGTATTATTAGTATTAGTAATAACATTATTATTTTCCCTTCGTTTTCTGTCCTATTAAACTGTCTTTATCTTAACCTATGAATCTTACTTTTTTTTTCCCCGATTCTCTCCCCCATCCCACTGGCTGGGGCGGGGGGGAGTGAGCAAACGGCTGTGTGGTGCTTAGCTGCCTGCCAGGTTAAACCACGACAGACATAATGCCATCATTTTACTTTGTTTTAAAGCCAGAAGGAATCATAAATTCATCTGATCTGACCTGTTTATCACAACTACTACACTTCATCCACGTAACCATTCTGTCCAGCACATGAACTTCAGTCAGCCTAAAGCACTGAAGTCCTTCAGAGATTGACCTATTGTATGCGTGCCACAGGCAGAGCCCAACCATACGCTGTCAAAGCCAAGACTACCGACATGGCAGACGACTGATTAGGTGGTAGTTGCCCGGATTATTTCAGCAGAAATCCATTCCTCACGCTTCTCTGGAAGGTGAAGAATCTTACAGTCCTGGCCATTGGTTCCCAGCTCTGGCAACCAGGATGAATCCCAACATGTGAGCAAGACACATGAACCAATTATCTAGAAATAGGATTCTCTGCTATATCAAAACAACCAGCCCATTACAAAGAAGCCAGCCTCTGGTGATGGCCAATCTCTGACAATCCAAAGAAAAAAAGAACAAAAAAAGACCTAAAAACAACCACTGGGAGGATAGGGAGAAAACCTCATTCCCGACCCCTACGAGCAAACCACAAAGGCCCTGAACGTGGTTTGAAGATGGCAATTGTCTTAATGCAGAGCTGTGAGTATTTCAAGGATGGTGCAGACAAATTGCTCTGAACACAACTGTAAAGGAAGGAGTTGAAAAGGGAGGCTCATAAATCAACAAATCCCAGTATAGGCCACCACACTTGACGCACAGACATAGAATTTCTTCTCAGGGCTTAAATCAAGCGCCTCATAAAATGATAAATGATCTCATCTTAAAGACTCGAAAGGATGGTGATGGAAAAAGACTCCAAAATTTAATTACACTGCGAGCTGTGAAACTATTTTATTTCATGGTGGAACTTTTCAAACTTCAGCTTCCAGCTACTGGAACTTGTGGCTTACCAGTGGCTGGGTTGTCAACCTCACTGTGAGATATCTGCTCCTCACATAAGTACCCGTAAAGATGACTCCATCATAGTTTTATGTCTCTGCAACTGGTTGAATGTGTTTATTCACAGCACCAGGCCAGTTTTCTAGGCTCTATATCCTTTTTCTGCCCCTCCTTTGAATCCCCAGCAATATCTCCGTATAATTCCTGGTACGTCAACACAGAAATTGCACTAGATGTTCTGAGATTTTGCTGACTCTGCATGCAGAAAATAGCTTTCATACTCCTGATTAAGGCTTCCCTTTTCATATAGGCAGGAGTTGCAATAGCCATTTTTGTCTGTGCACTGTGCCCTGGGCTCACTGGAAGACCCTTATCCGCGATAGCCCCTGGATCCCTCTCAGAGTTACTGTTTTCCCAGGATGGTATCACATTTTGAAGGTATCATCTGCACTTTTTGTTCCCAGATGTAGTAACAAGTGCCATAATTATGATAGCTGTTAAAATATTGAAATGAGTTACTGTGTGTAATATTTCTGGGAAATGGTAGGAAGGATGACGTTTATTGAAACTATATAAACATGTAAAATGTTTTCTCAACACAGTTTCCCATTTATGTTTGCACAGATGTGTGTAATGTCGTCACGAAGCCTCTTCCAAGAAAGATAAATTAAATCAAAAGGTTCGAAGAAGGCAAATAGCTAGAATGCTCTGCTGGTGTCTCTACACACCATCTCTTACCTCTTTTTGTTCCCTTTTTCTAATCAGAAAAGATAGTCGCTGCCATTGAAAAATATAAAAAACAAATTTTTTTACGAAGGACAAAGGTCCTTGGCACAAATAAAATGACCAGCTCTGAAGCTGCGAAGAAATATGCTTTAATTTAAGAGACAAAAGATAGCATTACAGAAGAAATTGTCATAATCAAAGTTGGAAAAAAAATTTCTATTGTCTACTGTGCCTCTCTGTGGGAATTTTCCCAGCACAGACAGCTGTAAAGGAGGGGCGGTATTGTGAATTTCTGTACTCTCATTCTCTCTCTCCCTCTCTTTCTCTGTCAATAAACGTCTGCAATCATATTCTTGAGCTCCAGTGTGATTTCAAGGTTCATCTCTTCCATGCAGCTCAAACACTAATTATCCCAGCTGTAATTAGTAAGATAATTAAATACTGGCTCACTCATCACTCTACCTTGTGTCGGGTCATGATTCTCCCAGAAGACCTTGAGCAGTTTCTCAAAGCTGATGTTTTCTGGCTGATATACTACTCGTACAGTCTCTGTGTGGCCAGTTTTACCTTAAAAGACAAAATAAAATCAGATGTTATTAATGAGAATTAGCTAGTGCGTATCTAGTTTTTTATATCTGAGATTCAAAGCACAATCCTTTGTATTCCTTTCTTTTTTTTCCTAAAGGTGTTTTGATTTACCATCATTTATACTTAAGCCTTTTTATACAGTATTTTATATACATGCCAACTCTAAGATGTCTGCTAGTTTGGACAAGACCATCATGAAATAAAATATCCAGAGAGGGAACAAGGTAAGACAGTGATGTTACGACAGTAGTTTGTCAGCTTACAGGAAAAAAAAAAAGAATAGTTCTTAAATATTTGTAACTGACCACTAGTAAAATATTTTAAAATACTCTAAATACAACATTAAAATATGAAAACTTGTATTTCTAAGTTGTCTTGACAATATAAAACTGGGCTTTATTTCCATGAGGTAAGATATGGATAAAAGAATTGATTGTAAAAACAAATTTTGAGAGTGTGTTTACACAAGATCACACAAATAATTTCAAACTATTTCACATCATCCAAGCCACTGATGCCAACAGGCTTCAAAAGGAGTCAAAGAGAGCCTGACTGAACTTTATGACAGCAGATGAAGTTCAAGGAAGATTAGCAGGTGTTACAGGTTAAAACATATTATTCCTATTTTTCAGTTACATTATGGGCACGATTTTTTCGTTCCTTATGGTCTCATCACTCACAATATTATTGAAAGACCCAGCTTCACAAAATGTGAAGGATCTGGCCACATAATTCACTTCAGTTGTAACTAATAGTGAGACTGATGAGTGCTCAGACATCTCAGGGTGAAAGTCCATTGCACTGAGTGCTACACAAGCATTTTATCTTTTATATTTTATAAATATTATATAGTATATATCTTACTATTTATAAATGTAGGCATATTTGTTCTCATAATATACGCATGAATGCGGAAAAAAACTTATCTTATTCTTCAGTTAAATCATAATAAGTAAATACTAAACAAAAGTAAACTGGACAGCCAGATCTGCCTTTTGGTGAGGACGTAATAAGCTCCTTGATCACACTAGGCCAGGTTTTTATTTCATTGATACCAGCATAAACTTCAGATTTACTCAACTGACTTCAATAGAATTGTTGAATTTCATGCAGTGCAACAACCAGCTGAATCCGGCCCAGCGATGGGCGCTGAATTCACTGTCACCAAACAAGAAAAATCAGTCTATGAGTAACTGAGGAGTGTTCAGTAGAAACACCAATTCAGTACCACGAGAAATCTTAATTAAAAAAAAAAAAAAAAGTAGAAAGAAATAAAAAGGATGCTAGGATATATTAGAGAGACATAACAGGGAAAAGTGTGGCAGCATTATATCAGTTAATGGGGCACCAGAAATGAAGAAAACCTAAATGAGGCACAGAGGGGTGGGCTAGCTATTAAAAGGGATTTAAAAGACTGGGATTAAATTTAGCCTAGAATGCAGAGGAGTAAAAGGGGACACATCTGGGATATCTGTAATGAAAATTTTGATAAAATCAAATTGGTTCCTATCTAGCGTGCTTCACAATACAACAAAGAGAGATTAAAAGACAAAAAATGTGCAAGGTTCACGTAACGTGTAGCTAAAGCCATGTCATCCTGTCCACCAGGATACTGTCCAGGCAAATGATGGCCCAATTCCTCTATCACATGCGCTACTGTCGTGGTATATTGAAGTCCATGGAAGCAACTCATTAGCTGAAGGCAAATTCTGATGGTAGGTTAACAGAAAGGGATCACACATTTAGTAGAATAAAAATACAGGTCACAGATAATTGGCTTAATAATAAAGTGAAAAGGTCTTTCTATATTATGGCAGGAACTGATGGCCATCTGAGGTCAGGGATGGAATTTATTCCAGATTTCACGGTTTAATATGGACTATCAGTGAAAATAATGGGGTTTGCCTTAGCTGAAGCCCAGGTCGGGAATTTTGTCGTTGCTTGAGATAAAGAAGGAGAACAAACGGACAGTGGTTTGTCCAGCTCTCGCAAGCCTGCATCGTATAAATAAAAAGAGATTAAGGAGTGGCTTCTGACTTTAATTCTTTTTTTTTTAAGCCAATGTGAACCTTATGAAAGGTTCTTATCACTCAGGAGCAAATTGCTTGTCTAAGATGACTAGCTTTAGATCACAAGAGAGTTTCTTAAAGAAACAACAGAGGCATTACCTTTCCTCTCAGTTGAAGCAGCAATTACATCTTGTCAACACTGTCTGCTCTAATCCAGAAGTTCAAAGAATCAGCTTTCTTCTTTCCCTCTGAATAAGGAAATAATGGTGCTACTCTGAGAACTATAGCCTGACCTCGAGGAAAAAATCCTCAGATGTGTGGCTAGCAGACTGTTAGAACCTAGAGCATATTTAAAATCAATATTCATCCTCAGAGGAAATGCAAGGAGGTAATGCTGCTGGTCCTATAAGATTCACGTCTAATTTTCCTCAAAGCCTTTCTACAATCTAATCTAGTGGATTTTCTTTCAAAATACGGTGTGGCTATTTCTACTTAGAACAATCTTAGTCATTTGTGGTGAGCAATCCTACTTCCCAACAATTTTAGTGGAATCTACACCAATCAACTGGGTAGACATGAGCAAAGAGACAGGCAAAAGGCTCCGTGTGGGACAGATTAACCACAAGATTTCCTAGAAGAAGCACAGAGAGAAAATGGTATCAGGGGACAGGAGAAGAAGAAGAACAATCTCTCCACAAGCGCAACATGCCTCACAACAAGGAATCAAAAGATACCACGAGGTTACCCTAAGTAGCATGTAGAAACTACAAGCTCATCGGTGCCGAACGTGACTGAGCTGCAGCCAAAGTGGCAAAAGGAAACTTAAATTGGGTTATCCCTGTTGATCTTTTTATTTCACTTTTTGCCTTAGGCTTAAGTTCGACTATGGAAACAGAATAACCACGTTTCAGTTTGGGTTTCGTACATTCATACGCCAAAAGAACAGAGCAAGCATCAAACCAGCTAACCACTCTTCTGTATTGTAAAAAAAAAAATCATTGAAATATTTCTAATCAAATCTTTTTCGTAAGCTTTCTTAAAATGGAGAGGCAGTAATCAAAGAGAAACAATGAACCCACTTGTTCTCAAAAAAGCTGCATGTCTTTTAACAAGAAATTTAACAGGCTAACACTGAACAGCTGAAACTATTTAAAATGATCAGTGATAGATGCTATTCTTTCAGTGATATTCAGCCCTTCACCTTAGTGCCTCTTTCAGAATTTCTCATGAAAGGTCCATTTATATTAAGTCGGAGAGTCATGGTGTCCTCGGTTCACCTGTTGCTTTTAGTTAGCTGATCTTTAACATTCCACTGTAAAAGCATGCTTCGCTTTAAGTTCCAAAAGTTTTAACAAGTACGAACATTTCTAGAAGCCTTCTCCCCAAAAAAGCTCAAAGTTTGAACCGTGTTTTTTAAATAATTTATTGAATCACTAAATATAATTTCATTTGCTGTTAACTGTGCAAATAGAAATCCTTTATTTATAGGTGCCATTATCGGATTTCCAGTTATGGTGCTCAGTTCTCCTTCAGCTTTAGAAGGAGCTTAGCCATTGAAGAACCTCGCTGCGGATGATAAGACTTTATTACACCGTGGCAGAGGGGGCTGTGTGCCAACAGCAGATTGTCTGTTTATCCTGTATCCATTTCCCACTTAGAAAGCACAGCCGCTCTCAGAGGATTAGCTACAGTGAGCTCTTTCACGGGGGATTCAAACTCTGGCAAATGTGTTCCTGTAAAGAGCAATAGAGAAAGACATCTGAGTGACACCTCAGCGCTCCTTTTCAATTTTTCTTCCCACTTAGAAAGCACAGCCGCTCTCAGATTAGCTACAACAGTGAGCTCTTTCACGGGGGATTCAAACTCTGGCAAAAATGTTCCTGTAAAGAGCAATAGAGAAAGACATCTGAGTGACACCTCAGCGCTCCTTTTCAATTTTTTTCTTCCTAATAGTGTTTAGATTTTCACCTTCTTAATCATCTCCCAGGTGAGTGCCCAAGCCGACGGATTATAGAAGCGAACTCGCTCTTTTCAACTTGCTGTATCCAGTAAGCATTTAATTATTTCCGGCAAAGCGGAACAACTTCAAAGGGCTGGCTTGAGAGCACCTCACCTGTGAGTACCCAGCCACCCGCCAGCTACCGCGCCGCTACCTGACATGTGGGCTTCATCTCTAGCTAGTCCAGCCCTGGATGAATTAAGTGATAAAATTTTTACTCCTCTGCATTCTAGGCTAAATTTAATTAAATTTTCCCACTGTTTGGAAGAGACTGTAGAGCGTGTCAGGTATACAATGGCACTAACATGTGGCTGCTATTTTTTTACCTTCTTCTTTATATTTCCAATAACTTTAATGACTTTGTTAGCATTGAACTAGGAGATAATGTTTGGTTTATTATCCACCGTGAATTTCTGCCTTACAAAATATAATGCTTTACCTTCTCAGTGTGATCCACGCTCTTTTATACAGTTGTACTAAAACATGTCAATCTTACACAGCAAGAAGCCAATTTATCACTATGGGCCAGCCAACCCCGCAGCTGTTAATCAAAATAAAACTTTCCATGAATTCTAGAAACTTCTGCCTGGAAGGCAAAAACTTCTGCCTGGACCAAAGGAAACCATGCCTCTTCCAGTGCCCGCAGAAAGTAGCACATACAGCAGCTACCATGTAGTGCATACCTCTAAAGAGAGAATTTTCTTAAATTTTATTCATTTGTTTTAGTAGAGGACAGATTAATTACACAGTAAAGGAAAATTTTAAAAGCTAAGAAAATTTGGAAAAAGAACAATGAACTGCTATAAAATGCAGTTTTGGTGACTGTTACAATCACTTAGGTTTTTACCCCGTCAAATGAAAATTAAGAGAATAAAGGTCACAGTGAAAAGTGGGGTACAAAATGCTGTTACTGATAATTTTTTTTCACAGAAATTCAGTCGTATTTTTCAGTAAAACTAGTTGAATGAATTTAAAATGAAGGAGATTGTCAGTTTGAACAAAGAATATTGCTTTTTTCTAAAAATCTGCAAAACAAAACTACTAAACAAACTTGTTTCTTATTTGCAAGTATTTAAAATTTGCATGGTATCGCTACAAAAAGTTCTTGCTTTTATTTGCTAAAATCCTATGTATTCTTTAGCAGCAATTTTTTTCTGATAATAAGACACTGAACAGAGTATCTGAAAGCAAGACCACTACTACTGACACTTTTTCTATTCTTATTCTAAAATAGCTGTACATTGAAGAATCCATAAAAGGAAAAAAAAAACCCAATTATATAGCCTATAGGACAACACAAGACAGCAAAACTTTACTGTCTTGTAAACTCTGGCAAAAATGTTCCTGTAAAGAGCAATAGAGAAAGACATCTGAGTGACACCTCAGCGCTCCTTTTCAATTTTTTGAAAAAAATTTCGTCCTTATAGGTTGTGTCTTCTACAGGCTGAATGTCCACACTGCAAGCACTTCAGGAGGGATTACTTTAGACTCACTCTGGACTGAGTGCATTTCACGGTTGGAGAGCATTAAGTGTGCTCCTAGAGAGTATATTCTGATTTAATTTCATTCAAAAGGAATCTCAGATTCAAAAACAATTCCAGTGATTTCTTGCAGATGTCGGTGGAAAGCTTCTTCACCATTTGTATTGGGAGAAATGTCTGCATCCTAGGGAAATCGCTTTGGTTGCAATACATGATGTGGGATATCTCTGTTTCGAGTTGTGGTGCTTTGCTAGCCAAGGTAGGGCAGCCATCACAGAACTGGATGAACCACATCTGGACGGCCGGGCCCAGAGAGTTGTGGTGAATGGAGTTACATCCAGTTGGCGGCCGGTCACGAGCGGTGTTCCCCAGGGCTCAGTACTGGGGCCGGTCTTGTTCAATATCCTTAACAATGATCTGGACAAGGGGATCGAGTGCACCCTCAGTAAGTTTGCAGACGACACCAAGCTGGGCGGGAGTGTTGATCTGCTCGAGGGTAGGAAGGCTCTGCAGAGGGACCTGGACAGGCTGGATCGATGGGCCCAGGCCAACTGTATGAGGGTCAACAAGGCCAAGTGCCGGGTCCTGCACTTCGGCCACAACAACCCCATGCAGCGCTACAGGCTTGGGGAAGAGTGGCTGGAAAGCTGCC
>NW_008795712.1:1518721-1521542 GCF_000699145.1 Aptenodytes forsteri | reverse complement strand
CCTTTAGAGGTCCCTTCCCACCCAAACCATTCTATGATTCTATGATTCTACGATCTTAAGGATTAGTCTGACATTGCTCCTGGACAATACAACAGAATATCTCAAGTGGCATTCAGCTGAAGAAAAAACGTGAAGATAAGCATATAATTAATGCCAGTCAACATGGCTGTATGGAATATAGGTCTTGTCAGCCAAACTCGATTTCATTCTCTCATGAAATTACAAGTCTAGTTGTAATAAATGTAGGATGTAATAGCATGGATGTAATAGACTTAGACTTTATTAATGCATTTGACTTATTACTTCATGACAGTCTGATTAAAAAATTAGCACTATACAATATCAATAGCGCACATGTTAAATGGATTAAGAATTGTCTAAATGACAGTTCTAAAAAAAATTGTCTAAAGGGAACAAGCATGGAATGGCAGCATTTTTATCTGTCCTCTGCAGGGATTGGTACAAAGTCTCTTGCTGTTAAAGTCTTTCATCAGTAATTTTAAAGAAACAAAAAGTCTCAACTTACAGAATCTGTGGATAACTCAGATGAGAAGGCTGATAGGATGGTCTTATAAAATAATTACTTGCTGCGCTGGGCCCATTCAATCAAAAACGTATTAGAAACAGTCATATGTAAAATCGCTGCTTAAGGGAACAAGTGACACACACCACACCTGCAAATGGGGAACAATCTTTGAGGAAAGTGCAAGGGTGGCAGTAGACAAGCAAGTAAATGCAGAATTTCATTGCAATATTTCAATAAAATGGAAGAGTGACTGAATTGGGATGCCTACGTAAAAAAGAGGTTGGTAGGAACAGCACTGGAGAGATCAGTCCTGACATTAAGTAGATCCGCAAAAATAGTTTCAGTGACAGCCACAAAGAGCCTGATATGTTTAGTCTTTCAAAAAGAAAACCTAGAGGTTTTCAATTAAAGGATATAAGCAACTGCTCAGGAAGAGAATGACGAAGTGTAAAAGGGGTCTTTGAACAAGCAGCGCAAAGGCATATCAAGAGCCAGTGGTAGGAATGGAAACCAGGGAAATTCAAATGGAAAAGTAGGCACGTATTTTAAATACTGAAGATGGTTCTCTGCTACAAAACACTACGCTGCTCAATTACGCCATTGGATCATTCGGGGCTCCTATAAACCTATGTTCTATAAACCGAGGGAAGTGGTCGATTCTTTGTCTCCTGATGTTTTCAAATCAAATCGGATTTCCTTCTGGGAGAGACGCTTCAGACAAATACCAGTTAAACTTAAAGGAAAAAGTTATAGGGCTTAATAAAACAGTAACTGAATGAAATGTAATGACCTATGATATAAAATATGTCAAATTAAATAACGCAGTGAGCCCTTACCAGCCTTAAATACTGTGAATATATGAGTAAATCGCCCCTCTTCTTCCTTTGTTCACTTAGCTTTAACAAAGCCTTTCTGTCCCAAACACTGTTATCTGCACAAAGAGTTGGGACTTTTGTATTATCTTCTTTTCATCATGGTTGATGAGGTAGACTCTAACCTAAATGCAATTTCTATATGATCTTTATACAGGTGAGTTAAAATCTTTCAGCTACAGTGTTGCGAACAGAAAGACACCATACTGCCACATTTACAAAGTTCTCATTTAAAAGCCCAAATTTAATCTTAAACTTACACGTCAGGTGGACGGAGCCTTTACACGTCAATAAATTATGTTTACTGGCAAACCAGTTATACCTGGCACCGAGGAGATGCACTGCCAGGCTTGTAACATCTAGCCTGCGTGAATCCGAACGCTAGATTAGGTGAATATAGAACAAAACAAGCGGTCATGCAAGTGAGAAACGCTAGCTTTAGGTTAGGACACACTAATTACAAAGTTAATCAATGAAATGAAGGATTAAATACGGAAGGAGTAATGGGAATCACAGAACCTGAGTGGCAACTCAAACTTCAGCCACTAACTAAAGCACAGGAATCATTATCCCACTGCATTACATTCCACACAGCTTTAGCCTCCTTCTAGTATCATCGATTTCTGCTGTCATACAGTTATGAATTTAGTAGCTCAGAAGACTGTTTCATTGCAAAGCTCCTTTGAAAAATTAAATTAATGAAATTATGTTGACATTTTTTATCATAACAGATAAACACAGTGAATAAGGATCTGCCCAGGAAAGAGATCCTGTTATCCATGGGCATGAAAAACTTTGAGGATAAAAGATTAATACCACGTCACAGTTGCACCATGCCTTTGTCCTAAAGACTTCAAAGTACTTTCTAAATTTGGATTCCGTTATCCCCATTTTGCAGAGCATAACCCACTATTACATTGTGTTCTTCATAATTAATTTTCCATATATGCAACATAATTTCTCTAAATACTACAAGCCCTGGGCTGACAGTATTTCTGTTCTTTTAAAACCCAAATGCAAAACCTTACCTAATATAAATATTTAGGGTGGGGCTAAGGGAAACAATATTATCATGCTTAGATAATAAAAAATTCAGTTATTATATGATGTGTGGAATATATACGGTGATGCAATTTTGACTTCAGGTAAGAATTTCAAAAGGTAATAATTTGGCTATACTACCTACCACTTCCAAAAAATATCTCTTTTCTAACAAGCTCAATAAATAGGATGCTATCTTCAGCTGCATGAAATTAAGACACTAATTCAGCTGTGCCATGAAGGCATGTCATTTATTTGAGATGGCTTAGGACAAACTCTGCCCCTCTGCTCTGCTCTGGTGAGACCCCCCCTGCAGCACTGCGTCCAGCTCTGGGGTCCCCAGCACAAGAAAGACACGGACCTGTTGGAGCGGGTCCAGACG
>NW_008795712.1:1512667-1518478 GCF_000699145.1 Aptenodytes forsteri | reverse complement strand
TTGCCCAGAGAGGTGGTGGATGCCCCATCCCTGGAAACATTCCAGGTCAGGCTGGACGGGGCTCTGAGCAACCTGATCGAGTTGCAGATGTCCCTGCCCACGGCAGGGGGGTTGGACTAGATGACCTTTAGAGGTCCCTTCCAACCCAAACTATTGTATAATTCTATGATTCTAAATTGTCTGGACTTTAGCTCCTGCTCCAGAAGGCAGTGGGTCTCCTACATGCCCAGTGACAATTTGTCAGCCCTGCGTGGATGTCTCAGATACAGCATCTAAACGGCTGTCCCTTTAAGCAACTAAACCATTCCTTTAATCTCTATTTATTTTATTGTAAAATCCACTGACACAAACTGCAGCCCTCTGGCTCAGTTTTAGTCCAGACACAGATCTGCTATGTCATCTTGAGCAAGTATCCTAAAGTCTCCCTCAGGATTTTGCATGTAAGATACGTGAAGTTGTCTCCAGATACAACCCATTGCCACGTGTGAGGTGGCAGACTGTGATCGTTTCAGAAATGGAATTGTGCATCGTGATTGAATCCTGACTGAATTATAAAAATGCTACCCCAGTTACTGCCTTGGTGGATGTGAGGTCAGGGGATGGCTTTAGGACTTGTGTCATGTCCTTCTCTTGCCAAGGACAATATAGGGTCATAATACAAAGAGCTTCTGAAGCGAAGTACCCTAGGACAAGAAGATAACTGCAAAATGAGGGAAGATGGTTGAAACATTGACTTTTTCCTTAAAGAGCAGTGAATAAACCAAATGCTAATACGATCCCCAAAAAGCTCTGAGAGGTAGAGAAACTAAAAACAAGTCTTTGAAGAGCAGGACCCTTCTGACCATGGCATCTGCCAGGAATAGAGGAAGCTGATTGCGGAGAGCAAAGAATGATTCGAGAGCGATTGTCCAGAGCCCGTCCCAGTAGCACAGACCGGTTGAGTGCGTGCAAGAACCTAAAAACCCACTAAATCACAAGTTCACAAATGGTTAGGAAGCTGAGACCATTGTTTCTAGATTGCATTTCAGTTTGCCTGAATATTTATGCTTCCTAAAGGGGGGGGGGGAAAAAGTTTGTGTTTAAAAAAGTCAAAAAGTAAGTGTTCACCAGCCTGAGTATTGCTGTCTCATATAAAGCTTTACTTGTTTGCTTCACCTGTGACTTGTTCCTGAGAAGGCAAATGGAAACCAAGGATTCCCTTTTGGTTGGAAAGGGAGTGATGTTCCAGGACAACTCTGAGCAGGTTCAGGAGTAAGGAGCTATAGAGACCCAAGTCTCCAGAAAAGAGTCTTAATGGGAGTTTGGTTCACAAAAAATGGCTGTAATAACCCAAACCAAAGCAGTACTGGGGCTCTGCTCTGGTACAGAAAAAGCACAGATGGAAAAGTGAAGAATATATATATAAATAAAATGCCTGGACTCAGTACTGAAATCCAGCTTCAATCTATAAAGGGAATATTTTTTTAATGTCAATTTAGCAGAAAATATGATTGATTTTTTGCTTGAAAGTTTACAGCTTTTAGCTGCAAAGCCTCTGTACTACAGTTATGCAACACACAATTTCCTTGAATAAATGGACATAACGGAAGGCACAGAACAACAGAAGTGTGAAGAATATGCCATGCATTGAGAACAACTTCGAAAAGGGATAAACGGAGGTAAATATAATACCTAGGGACATCTATTTATAGCAAGCTCAACGTAAGGAGTTGGAAAATGTTAAATAATCTGTAACATAAAAACGAAGAAATGAGAGTAAGATATTCTAATATCTATTCTTTTCCACTAGAATAACAAAAATTATAGTTTTATCCTTTTCTCTCTAGAGTGATTTCAGTAAGAGGTTACTGCTCTGAGGAGATCTCTGAATGCAGGGTTAGATTTCTGAAATATGCCAGTTCTCACTCTTTGTGAATCTGAACACCAACACAGTGCTTGGAAGAAAACTACATATCTTAATACCTGAGAATCGTAGGTGAGAATGTAAAAAAAGGGACAGATTGCTATATTTGTACTCTGAAAGCTTCCCTTTCATACCTAACTTTTATTAAACTAACCTGACAGTTATATGATACACATAAATATGACTGGGATCATGACTTCCCTCGTGATTTCCCAAAAACAGATATGCAAAAAGCAGTACAGGCAACCTGGTTTCACCAGAGACCTCTCACAGACATCGAACTGAAAAGAGGCAGCAACGGAGCAGAGAACTTCATGACGACAGACAGACATTCAGAGGGCTTCCAGCAAAAAGAGTACTAGGAAGAAAATTCAGAAGTAATTTATACTAGACAAACACTTTTAAGTCCACTAAGTCTATTAAAAGAATTCTAGAAAGAAAGTTCTAAAAATGCCCAAGCAACCTGTTTTCTGCAGAAGTCTTTAACAGGAACAAATTGTGTAAGTGGGTAAGAGCTTAAAAAGACAAAATTTTGACAATTTATATATCTAGAACACAGCTATGAGAATGTTGGGGGGAAGTGAGTAAGTAGACATTGCGTGTAGCGTGGTGAAAGACCAATGACTGGGCACAGAGACAAAATGGAGCACCTTTCAAAATGAAAGCAGGCTACAGACGTGACGGAGGAACTGCAGACAAGTACCTTAAGGATCAGGAAAAAATCGCCAAGTCAAAAGCATTAAAATTATTTTTAGTTATTTCATTTACAGTGCCTTGGCAAAACTGTACCTTCCCTTTAAGAGCTTTTGAAATCCTAGTATTTATTTTAAATGTAAACTATAACTCTTGCCCCTCTTAAAGTGATACTCCTGAAAGATTATTGAGGGAGGGGGCTAAAAATTTGCCCAGTATAAGTATTAAAAATTGCAGTGAGGTCAGAGACAGGTAAATCAGAAATGTGTAGTCTTTGGTGGGTGGTAGAAGTGTCTGCAAAGAGCGAGAAAGGGGAGTTCAAACCAGAAAAGGTGAAAGGGTTGATTGGCTGGTTGATACAAAAAGTGACAAGAGGAAATGGCCTCAAGTTGCGCCAGGGGAGGTTTAGATTGGATGTAAGGAAAAATTTCTTTACTGAAAGAGTGGTGAAACATTGGACCAGGCTGCCCAGGGAAGTGGTGGAGTCCCCATCCCTGGAGGTATTTAAAAGACGAGTAGATGAGGCACTTAGGGACATGGTTTAGTGGACATGGTGGTGTTGGGTCGACGGTTGGACTCGATGATCTTAGAGGTCTTTTCCAACCTCAATGATTCTATGATTCTATGATTCTATGATTTAAAAGGCTTAAAACTGTGATAATGAAATGAGTTTGAACGCCGAAGACTGAATTGGCAGACAATGCCAGGCCACTGCAGAGAGCCCACTGAAAACAGGTTTGCTACTGTACAACTTAAGGCTAATCAAGGAAATGTAGTTGCAGTCCAAGCTATGCGCTTATACTCCCTGCCTCCCAAAGAATCCCTATCGGATGAACAGCAACCATAGAGCTCTTGTACCTGGTCTGACCTTTGACATCACAAAGCATTTTGACAAATGATGTCATAGCCTACAGCCTGGTAATCAGGATATGGTGAAGACTAAGTCAGCAGAGCTGTTCTGGCATTGCCTATCAACCAGGCTCGAGGCAGCTCTTCGTCCACCATGAGGGAACCATAAATTGTTCTCCATGAACTGGAGATGGTGTTGAGGCACACTTAGGAAAATGTTTTCTTTTCTTTAATCATGAAGATAAAACCAGTGACACGAGCAAGGGGTTCCTCGCAATCACAGCTCCTCCTGGGGACCCTACTGAGTGTACAATAGAGCAAGGGGTTGTCTTTCTGCTAGAAAACAACATCTCCTCCCTTTCCTGCCTCATTTCATTATTATAATACCTGGACATTACATTGCAAATTGTAGCTGCCATCTCACTGTGCAAGGTGCTGTATAAATACAGAGTAAGAGACAGCCCTGTCGCCCGCTAAAACTGCTGGAAAGGATTAACAGTTCCCTGGTTGCAAGTTTATTTTTCCCAACTGGCCTCATGAAGGTCCCTGCAATGAGAAGAGGCGGCTTGTTCTATGGCCGGCATCATCTGAGGCTACACGAACGTTTTTACGAGTATCTCATTTCTGATTATGGTAAGCGGAATTCTTCATTCCTAGAATCTCACCCTGAGCATAAAACCCCACTTAGTGATGACAAGCATCTTCTTCAGGACACCGTGAAAAATATGCTCCATAGTGTCATAGGTTTCACAAAGACCATTAACCACTGGAAACAGATCAAACGCCAGCTAATATATTTCTACAGCTGCATGACCCATATTTGAAATCAGGTTTAAAAAATAAAGGCAAGTAGATCAATCATTAGCCTTTAATAAATCTTTACAGATATTTCACTTTTTTGTGGCAAACCTTGTAGACGTTATTAATTCTCACCCCAATTTTAATGAATGGCTGTGCCAATGCTTAACCTCAAGAAGTCACGTAAAATGAATTATTACCGATGATTAATTATGCTGTAATAGGCCAATAAGAGCAACCTTTATTTCAGCCACTGATCAAATTAATTAAAATTGACTCCAGTAAACAGTTTACTGTTTACACTGCTACTTACACATAAAAAATATTTTTGCTTTTTTTGCTAGAATGTAAATGCTATACTTCACATTAGACCAGTGAAAGCATTTACCTCCTGCTTAAACCAAATGAACATTCATTGTATTTGACTACCCATTATTTCTATTCAACCAGTCACAAATCAAGAGTTTTAAATTACAGGTCACTTGTATCCTTTCTAAAACTCCCATTTAAATGGGAGCATTTAAGAAAAGCAAAGAAAGGATTTTAATTCAAGTGAAACCAGTATTCCTTAACATTAATTCATCCAAAAAGAAATGCCCAATTTGGATGCCCAAAAGTACTTAGAAGACAATGAGGAAAAAAAAAAATTGTTAATCTATTAAAAGAAACCCCAAAACTCAAGGAAGTAATATATTCAAATAATGTGAATCACTGCGCTCGCATTTATGTTTATTGTACAGTACCTACTACTGTGAGATCTATTTGAATTTAATAACATCAAATCTGGCAAAATGAGGAGCACAAATTTCTTTCTCACAGATACCACTCCTTGGAGAGGTTTTTTCCTCATATTGAGAGGAGCTCCAGTCTTGCTAAGAGAAAGAGGCATAGGAAGATCCTGTGGCTAAAAGCTCAGGTTACATAAATTCAACCCGTAATAAAATGCAGTTTCTTAACAGTGAGAGATAAATGCTTGACATTATTTCTCTTCTTAAGATATTTTTAATCCAAGCTTCTGTGCTGAATTCTGTGGTCTGCAGAAGCAGGAGGCCAGCAGGTCACGGTCATGGTGATCATCCACAGCACCAGAATAGATGAATCTATGTAGGTCGGTAGGTAGGTATGTGTGTATGTTGACTGCACTTTTCCATTGCCTGCTTCTTGTATATGGCACGTAGTACTACAGTTACCTGAGCTTCAGTATGGAAATATGGGTGAACTGTAGAAGTGTGCGATAGGCTGAAGAATAGATTATTTGGTGGCCCCTTTAACCATTAACTGTGTGAAGCTGTAATTACACAGAAGATGACACTGACATTTGCATTTTGGTTTTTTCTGCACGAAGAAGGCCAGATCGGTGGCCAGTTCAAGGATGTTGAGTGTCCTGGTTTCGGCAGGGATAGAGTTAATTTCCTTCCTAGTGGCTGGCACAGTGCTGTGGTTTGGATTTAGGATGAGAACAAAGTTGATAACGCACTGATGTTGTAGTTGTTGCTGAGCAGTGCTTACACTAGTCAAGGACTTTTCAGCTTCCCATGCTCTACCGACTGAGAAGGCTGGAGGTGCAC
>NW_008795712.1:1511796-1512518 GCF_000699145.1 Aptenodytes forsteri | reverse complement strand
ATTTTATTTCAATTATTAAACTGTTTTTATCTCAACCCACGAGTTTTTCTCACTTGTGCTCTTCCAATTCTCTCCCCCATCCCACCGGGGGGGAGTGAGCGAGCGGCTGCGTGGTGCTCAGTTGCCGACTGAGGTTAAACCACGACATTGAGAAACAAAGCGGGTCCACAGAAAGCTACCAAAATGGCAAGGGGCCTAGACACATGACCTGCAGGAGGCCGAATCTGTCAAAGAGGACATTAAAGTGAAAGCTAATTCCAACCTAAAATATTTGATGGGAAGTTACAGCGATGATGTAAACAAAGTCTTCTTTCTTCAGCAGTGATAGACGGCATGGCAAGTGGCAATGGCCATAAGCTGCAACCTGGAAGGTTCAAACCGGACATTAGGAGAACCTTTGTCACCAGGAGGACAGTGCTGCAGTGGAGCACACTATCCTGTGCGCTCCTGTAACCTCCATCCTTGGAGCTTTTCCTGACTTAGCTAGACAAAGCCACAGATGACCTGGTTAAGTGTTGAAGATGGTCCTGCTTCAGATGAGAGTTTGGAGTAAAGACTTCCGCATGTCCCTTCCAACCAGCATTTCTATGATTCTACACCTTGACAATAATTATGGTAATAAGTTACAGTAGGGAAGTGATCGTGCCCCTGTACTCGGCCCTGGTGAGGCCGCACCTCGAACACTGTGTTCAGTTTTGGGCCCCTCACTACAAGAAGGACGT
>NW_008795712.1:1505249-1510235 GCF_000699145.1 Aptenodytes forsteri | reverse complement strand
ATGGGAATCATATCATATATAAAATTAACCTCCGTTACATTTTATCATTTCCCTGACAGAAGTCTCGACTCCACTATGCCCTGGACCAGCTGTTATCATTCCATGAGAGACATTGATCTTGTATATCAAATGCAGACTTAAAGAAGGGATTAAAAATTTAAAAAAAAAAACAAAACTTTCATTTAGCAAGCTTATATTAAAAATTAAAAGATGTTAATAAATACTGTGTCTATAAGCTGGTCTAAATCTATCTAAAATGCCCCACAGTGAAGTCTTACATCAGTTATTATTGAAACATTAAATGCTTTTCTTACAGGCTTACAGCAATCAATTTAACTTTCAGTCATCTTGTACCCATATGTGCTGCTCCTGTTGATGAAATGGCTATTAATAAAGGAATAGATGGCTATGAATTAAAGCAAGCTCTACTTAATCACATTAATCCAGAGTATGTTAAAGGCTTCAATTTTCTAAATAATTTTGGGCTTAATGCCTCTGAGATGGGCAGACTGTTCTATTGATGCAGCATCTGGTCCAATTTAAGCTGCATTGTGAAGGAGGAATTGTTAGGCCCTTGCAAAAATAAGGAAGACTGACAGTTTTAGGGATGCAACCAAAACTGCTACAGCTGAGACAAAAGATACTGCAAGATATTGAAAAAGACCTACAACAATTAAAAGGCAGCCCACTGCTCTGCAAATGCAACTCTACTGTTCAGTGAATTGTATATGATTAACTTACTCTTACTGATGGGATGAGTACTCCACACACTTAACCATCACTGTATTTTCCAGTCATTGAACATCCAACAGCTGCTGCTGTGAAATATGTTCACTTACCCATTACATTGGGTTACCCATTAGAGAGGAATTATTTAAAAGGGAATGGCACAACCACTAACACTACCCTTGCATAAACAGCAATTTCTGGCTTCGGGGTTGGGTTTTTTTTTCCCCCGAGGGTTTTTTTTATTATTATTATTTTGGTTGTGTCAAGGTAGTAGTTTTACAGTGAAATAAGACCTGCCTTGGCTTGTAGCACTGAAATACTGCTGCATTCAATTAAGGAGATACAGAAAAAGTGTTTTAAATACTTCTGGGGGAATAAAAACCTTCATAGCAGAATTAGGGTTTTTTAGAACATTTCTGCAGGAGAACGATTTTTTAAAACCCACTCTTCCTAGAAAGTCTTCAATGAAGGAGACAATATGTCATAGTCCATCTAGTGGAAAAAAAATTGTTATGACCTTTGCTCTGACATTTTTGTTATATTTAATATGTCAAAATTACAAAAGTTTTAGGGGCGGATCTTCTTGTCAGTAACTCCATTATAAATGAAAACAGTAACTCCAATGAATCTAGTGCGTTTGCACAATGTATGTAAGTACTGAATGAAGCCATCAAGTTGTATTCTGCAGAGCTGTAAAAATCTCCGTCTGAAAGCTTATTTCAATTAAAACTGATGTTTTCGTGAAATATACAGAGCAGGTTTGGGGGGCAGACATTGCGTATAGTATGCATTACCACATATTGTAAAATTTGGACAGTTATTAAGTGCCCAAAGAAGATTTTATATGATACACTACAGCATCTACTTCTGCATCCTACAGGACTAGAAAGGAACCAGAATTTTAAAATGGTGATTAAAAATTATGTTTAATGTAAAACGTTCAGACACATAGTTCCTTTTCAGCTGAATAAAACGGTTTAGGTATATAAATACCTAACTGTATCAGTTGAAATTCTCTATGACTACAGGAGATAAAAGAAAACTTTCGATTTCCCCTTGTTACCTATGTTTTCCTCCAACAGTCAGTACCACAAAAATCCACGTAGCTGTAGACTTCAAAGTTCTTTATAAGATAAGTTAAAGTATCTCCTTTTTTATAAATGAGGACAATAGGCAGGAAGAGCTGAAGGTCATCCAAGTCAGCCTTGGAGCCAAGAATAGCTTGATTTTACTGAAAGAGTGGTTAAACATTGGACCAGGCTGCCCAGGGAAGTGGTTGAGTCCCCATCCCTGGAGGTATTTAAAAGACGTGTAGATGTGGCGCTTAGGGACATGGTTTAGTGGGCATGGTGGTGTTGGGTCAACGGTTGGACTCGATGATCTTAGAGGTCTTTTCCAACCTTAATGATTCTATGATTCTATGATTCTATAGAACGAAATCAGCTGAGTCTCAACGTACCAGCCCAGTTGAGGTGCTCCTCCTTCTTTCTGCAATACGTTCTGCTCCAAAGAGCTGCCAGGCAAAGTCCAGCATTAAAACCGCTGCTGAGGAATATGAAAGGCAAGAACAAGAGAAGGGGAGAAAGCACACACCAGCCAAGACTGTGGCGCTGCATGAGAGGAACTTCTGTTACCTGTTTTCAGTACGAGTGTAATTAAATGGGAAGATCTTCCCCTACCGCATTCAGGGAGAAGTTTCATTTCTAGGAGGGGTTTCAAAAGAGGAGAGGAAGGTTGCACTGCTGGTGTAACAGCTACAGCAGCAGTTTAGGGATTCTTGGAATAGGTGAGAGAAGAGGGAGATATTTTCTCGTAACTCTCCGAAAAAAGTTATCTGAAAAAGTTATCTGATCTTTATCAAATACAATGGGAGCGGTAGTTCTAATAGTTAAGTTGTTCCTCAAACTCTGGGCCATTCTTCTAATTAAGAGCTATTAAAAAGGCCTAAGTACAAATAAATAACCACTTATCATGCCAGGGATATAAAAAGAATTCATATCTAGCTATAACACTATGGCAACAGCTTTTGTAAGATACTCTTTGACACTGCAGCAGAGCTCCTGTTTAACAATTCAAATGCAGAAAGATGAGAATAAAGGAGGCAAAAAGCAACTAAGTGATATCCCTGCTCATAGCTCAATTGTTTTGATGAATTCTAATAACCACTTATCATGCCAGGGATATAAAAAGAATTCATATCTAGCTATAACACTATGGCAACAGCTTTTGTAAGATACTCTTTGACACTGCAGCAGAGCTCCTGTTTAACAATTCAAATGCAGAAAGATGAGAATAAAGGAGGCAAAAAGCAACTAAGTGATATCCCTGCTCATAGCTCAATTGTTTTGATGAATTCTGCCCTCACACGTTATATGAACATATCATCTGTAGACAAATTCTCTTTCATGGTAACAATGAGTCTGCATGGAGAAAAGTCTAGTATCATATTGAAAATAAAGGAATTAGAGAAGAATCGAAGGCGGTAAATAGATGAATATGCAGTAAGACACTTGGCTTTATACCCAGTTGGTCTGCAGAATTTGCTTTCCATGTCTGTTGTGACACTATTTATTTCTGCACTTTTAGTAGAAGATCAAAACTGCCTATTATAAGAGCAGTAGCAACAAATGCAGTTTTGCCGCAAAATTTTTCCCTTTTTAATTAATTATTTTATTTTCCATAGCTGCCTGAAATAGTCATCCTTCAAGCACGCTTTAGAAATAATTCTCTTTATTATGCAAAGTTCCTTAAATCCCCACCGCTATATAAAAGATACTGCTAATCATTAGAGACTTTGGCGAGGTTCAGAGTGTGTGAATCTCTGGGAAAGACCAGGAAGAGTATTCTGCTCTTCCTAGTTAATTAGATCTGAAATGGCGGGAGCTGATGCCAAAATATTGCACACCTTTGGTGTGATAGCCCTCGGTTCAAACACTTGCTCAGGAAGTTTGATGCCTGGATCCCGAATGACCCTCAAAATAAGAGACGTACATCTCTTGAGAGCATCCTAACTACCAGGCTAGAGGGTGTGCTCAGGAAGCACGTTCGTTACTCGTCCTGATGAAACAAGGCCACTGTGTAGCCACGAATGCAAGATTCATAAAGCCAGGCGGGAAGCTTCTTTTCTTCTACTGACTAGGGCAATCCGGGGCAGGGAGGAGAGGGAGAGAAAGAAGGGCAAGGTCCTGGAACCTATTCTCATGGTTAACATCTTTTTTTATATACTATATAACAGTTTCATGCTAGATACGCTGTGGGAAGCCAAATCTGGGACCTCTGCCTTTTCCTGTGCAAGAATCTCATCTTGTTTGCTTCCGTACCCACCACATTTCCATTTTGGATCACATGTTGCTGCGCGTTCAGAAGCAGAAGGAAGAAGAGGTCCCCTCCCCATCCGAAATCTGACCTACTTAATTCATTAAAATTGGATCCTACCTTCTTTGCGCTTTCAAGCTAGGTGCCTAAGTGCAGCTCACAGACCAAGGACACCAGATCCCAGTCTATATTTTTGTCATTCAATTTTACCTTCACTTAAAGACTTCTGAATGGATCACAAAGGCAGGCTGGGAGATTGCATTGTGAGTGGAGCACTCATTACCCATTACTCCTGTCTTTGAACACCTTTGAACACCTGCAGAAGGGCTAAACTGTCCCCGAACAGAGAGGAATGAGGCAAGAAATAAAACGAAGCCATTTGTTAAACCAAAATAAATGAAGCGGTGAAACATAATGGTCCCATCTGCACGTACCACTGGTTCGGGGTCAGTTCTGCTGAAGAAAAGTGCACTGCCAAAAACTGAAAGGAGAAGAATGAAATAGAATCCCGACCATTTTCCTCACCATGCGCAGTCCCTTCAGAAAATAACAACAACAACAATATTTAGCACTCTTGCAATGCTTTGTAGCTTCAAAACATTGCACAAACAGGGCCTAATCAATGAGAGTGGAACTTCTTTTTCCAAGACTTGTTTGCTGCTCGGTAGCCACTTTTCTCTTTTATCTTATCATCATATTAACAGACTGAGACAAATTTCTTCCTGATGTAACACCATTGACATCAGCAGAATTACGTCTAGGATCAATTTGGCCCAATTTATTACTTTTTTAATAGATGATAAGAGTATTATAATGGTGTTCCACTTGAGTTGGAACAAAGAATTTTCACGGCATTCAGCACACATAATGACATGATTAAACCCTGTATCCTTTCCAGAAAATCTAAACCACTATAATTATAACACAAAAATGAAAAAAAAA
>NW_008795712.1:1499886-1505058 GCF_000699145.1 Aptenodytes forsteri | reverse complement strand
ATTATAACACAAAAAAGAAAAAAAAAAAAAAAGAGAAAAAAAAAAAGAAGTAAACAATGTGTAATCACAGTAGTTGATAATAATGCAAACTTTCAGTTTACTACATAGTACCTGTCTCCTTTCTAGGATGAATAAAGGAAGGTTATGGCCAGAATAAATTATGACCTCCTTAATAACACAGGCCAGAGAGCCTCCTTTAAACCAGCGTCTCTTTTTGAGGAGGAAAGTATTCTTTCATATCAGTGAGGCGGATAACTCGTGGCTAAGCTGAGCATATTTTAGAAAGATAAACAAATCCTAATTTAAAGCCTTGCAGTGATGGCAAATTTTTACCTCATTTTGGAATCTCTTCTAACCTTTATAATTAAGGAGGTGCATCTTAGTCAAGGCTGCCAGCTACAATGCATGTTTTAGCCTCAACGCATATTTCTGCTGTTTGGCTGGCTCCTCAGCTGAACAGAACGGTTGCTCTGCTTGCGGAGAAGCAAGATAAAACAATTGCTACAGCTCCCCGCAGCAATTTGATGCATGAGTATCTGTAAG
The DNA here is from genome assembly GCF_000699145.1 of Aptenodytes forsteri. Lineage (NCBI taxonomy): Eukaryota > Metazoa > Chordata > Aves > Sphenisciformes > Spheniscidae > Aptenodytes > Aptenodytes forsteri. Next base: position 1,504,515 of record NW_008795712.1, on the reverse strand, counting down.
TACTTGAAAGGATCACCGTTTCCTCTGTCTCTAGGACTGAACCTGAAAGGAGGCATAACTGGAGATGATAGAAGTGTTACGACAGGGCCGTGAAGAGCTCAACAGTAAGTACTTGAAAGGATCACCGTTTCCTCGGTCTCTAGGACTGAACCTGAAAGGAGGCAGAACAAGTCTTATGAGGAGCGGCTGAGGGAACTGGGGTTGTTTAGCCTGGAGAAAAGGAGGCTGAGGGGAGACCTCATCGCTCTCTACAACTACCTGAAAGGAGGTTGTAGCGAGGTGGGGGTCGGTCTTTTCTCCGAAGTAACAAGTGATAGGACGAGAGGAAATGGCCTCAAGTTGCGGCAGGGGAGGTTTAGATTGGATGTAAGGAAAAATTTCTTTACTGAAAGAGTGGTGAAACATTGGAACAGGCTGCCCAGGGAAGTGGTGGAGTCCCCATCCCTGGAGGTATTTAAAAGACGAGTAGATGAGGCGCTTAGGGACATGGTTTAGTGGGCATGGTGGTGTTGGGTTGACGGTTGGACTCGATGATCTTAGAGGTCTTTTCCAACCTTAATGATTCTATGATTCTATTCTATGATTCTATAACAGTGGAGATGATAGAAGTGTTACAACAGGGCCGTGAAGAGCTCAACGGTGCCCATGGGCCATGAAGCCTTTCTCCCCAGACAACTCTCCGGAGAGTACCGTAACTTGCCTAACGTGCATAACTACTGCCTGCTCCCAGCAGCCTCCCACTTACACTGAAAGACTTCTGCCAGCTCCATCTAGTTGCCCCTGAGAAGTTTCCAAACACAACATGGGCATAGATTACCATCCCTTTAGCACAAATGTGTTGAGTCTCGCCCATTATCCTTTGACTTCTTCAGGTTGAAATGCTACTACCTAACGACAGCCAAAGCCACCCCTCCTCTGGGACACCACGTGCCAGGCTCTACCGGCTGACCTCATGCTTTTGGTGACGGAAGCCCTCTTCTCCCTCCCTCTCCCAGAGGTGCTACAACGGATGCTACCAAAAGCTCTAGTACTGGGTAACAGGAGTGCTGCCCTATTTTTCATGGCTAACAAGAGATTCCTGAAAAGAAGGGCTGGCACAGCCTGCGTCATGCTCCAGTTGAAAACCCAAGAACAGCCTGGGAACCCAAGGACAGCATAGTTGAAACCGCTTTCCGTTCACTTACTTTCTACTCAAAAACAGGCGTTGGCATGTATGTACTGGTATGCTGAGATGATGGTTTATCATATTAATTAAAATTCTCTTACAGTTTCTTTTGATTTCTCCAACTGTCTGCAGCAATCTGTTGTCTTTTCTCTTAGTCTTATATGGTACGCTTTGGGAAGAAATAACCTTATTTTTTTTCTGTGCTTTACCCAGCAAGGTCATAGTCCATGCCAAGTCTAGCATTCAAAACATTAATGACACTTTTTTAGTATTTTTGTTCCACTGCTGTACTATATTAGCAGAAAGCAAACTGTGTAGACTTTATGGAAATGTGACATTAGAACAGAATCACTCGAAGGCATATCAGCTACAATTAACATTTTTCACTCCTCGGAAAGAAAATAAAAATAGTTTCTAATTGAATCGCTTCACTGAATAAACACTGAATAAAACCAAGTGGGGAACTAGTAGAGAAAAAATAAGGTTAGTCACATGCCGGGTTTGTTTTTTTTCCAGACAGATTTGATCTGTGGGTTAGCACTGTAGGCGCATGTGTGTGCAAGAATTGCCACGATGTATTTTTGCACTCAGTAATAGGTAGAGAAGTGTCTCCAGGCATGCACTACATGCAGAATCGAGGGGGTAAAGCTGGTAATTCCTTCTTGCTTCTTCTAGCCAGAGCACTCCTAGGCTCCCTGGGTTTAAAGGGCTGGTTGTGAATGCCAGTATAGACAATACACCTCAAAAAAGATCAAAAACAAGAGGAGGGCAGTCCAAAGCGTCCGCTGAGTTTCTCAGTGCAAAATATTTGTTAGTAAATACAACAGGCCTAGGATTACTCTCTGGCTGTACGGCCAACTGCACAACAGAACTTACCTTGCACCTAAACTAAACAGGGTTTGTGCATCCACACTGCTTATTGGGTTTGAGTATCTGTACCATATTAACCATCAGCTGTGCCTAGGAATTGTCCAGGATAGGCTACTGGCCTGGCTACGACCGTGTCAGGGACTACCAAAGCGATCCAGCGGTATGACTCTTCACATACTCATGCCCAAATCTGTGCCCTGTTCAGTTTACTGACAGATATAGCCTGTGCATAGCTGTGACAACTCTTCTGGGGATGTCACTAGTGTTGATAACAAAGAAGCTTCTTTAGAAGCTAAAGAGGAGACATCCTTTCTGGAGTCTTTACCCTGCTGATTTTTTTAAGTGTCTGCAGCTCCAGGTGGACTCTATCTGAGGCAGGCGGCTTCTCCTCCTTTTGAAGTACAGGTTTAAGGCCAGTTACCTTAGACTGGCCACTTTGTCCGTACCAACAGGCTGAAGAGATCTCATTGATGTGGAAGTGAGGTATGCTCTTAGTACTGTTGGTGGTCACAGTTCACATACAATTTGAATCCAGTGTAGATGAATGACAGCAACTACTATAACTATGGGGTAAGAAAAAACACCTCCTGCCAGTAGCATTGTGCGTGAAGCACACCAGGGAGGTTGATGCCATATGATGTGCAACCACGAAGAAAAATCTCCTTCCTGGTGCCAAAGTGAAAGCCTCCAAAGATGTATTACAGGAGTGTTTCAAAGCAGTAACCATTCAGAAGAAAAGAACAAAAAAAAAGTGATATTTTCAGATCTCCTGTGATGGATCTGCTGTTTGTTTTTTCCCCGTTATCTTGTTTTTTCTCCACTTCCCAGCTTACCTGTTGCTTTGAGCTCCTCTGATGGTATAGAGACACAGCATGTCACTATGGAATACTCGTTAATAAGGCAGAGTGTCAGTAAAGCAAATGAAGCTCTTTTTACTTCCTCCACAGAATAAGTAATTCATTCCCAGATGTATTGATACCTAGCTGCCATGAAATAACCTTTAGCAAAATATCATTTAACTATAGCAAGTTTTCTTCGAAACTTCCTGCACAGGTTCAGCACTAGAGTTAATGAAACCTCAATTTCCCCTCATATTTGTGAATGCCAGAAATAAAATCATATTAAAGAAATGGATAAACAAATTAATACAGAAAAGGTCATCAGTGATTATTAAACACTAAATCACTAATACCTGGAAGCTGTGGGGCATATGAAGACAGCACTCACGCTAACTTTCGCTGAAGTAGATTGTTAGGTTAAATGCATCCTTGGTGTGAAACAACACAGCAGTTTTATTTCAACTAGTCAAATACTTTCCCTTTATTTTCTCACTGTTTTGAGATTGTATATCCCAGAAATTTCCAGAAAGATAGCTTAAATAAAAAGGGGATTTGGTTCCTGAGTGAAAACCGAAATAAACCTTTGAGTGACCCAGTTAGTCAAGCAACAGCTAACATATTTCATTAAACAAATCTTAGATCCTGGGGTCAAGAAAAGAGTGATCCACCCTCCCTCCTGCCCAGGTTGTAGGAGCAGAGAGGTCCTGTACAGGAAGACAAAATTTTTGTAAAGGATCTTGAAGTCAATGAACAAAAAGCAGGAGGAGCCCGTGTATCAATTGTACCGCCGTTATCTTTTGTCAGAAGTACCTTGTGTGGCTTGTGGATTATCCCTTAAGCTCTGGTGGTAAAGATCTCTGCTGCGGTGTTAAACAGATCTAGCTGAGCCCTTCTACAAATCAATTACGAGGGCTGTCACACCCTATTACTGTGGGGAAGTTTCCTACGGATGGAAATGGCAGATTTTCTATCACTTTGGGTATATTCAAATAAAAATTGGATCATAGCCTTTTCAGAAGCTTGGGCTTCGTAGCTCACTACTGTGATTACAGTAGTACTTAGGGCATCCAACCTGACAGCTTACAAACATGGAGCCTACTTAGCAATAGGTTTTGATACTTCATGCAGAGATTTGTAGGTGGCATCCTATACCTTCTTTTACACCAGAATTGTGGATCGTTCATAATTTACAGCCTCTCTTAGCTTTACAATCTCTGCCTTTTTAGGGCACCAAGGCATTTGAAAGATTTTTTGTCTCTTCTAAAAAGAATACACCTACAATGGATGTACTCAAGTCCTAGCCCACAGCAAATCATCAGCAATTAAATTGAAAGATGACTTCCCAGAAGGATCCTTCATTTCTTGGCTTTACCAAAATAAGTTAGGACTCCTCAAACAAACTGCTTGATCTCTCTTAGCAAATATTTCTTGCTGTGCACCATTGTAATCTCTTGCTATTTTATGAGCCTTTTTCCCCCAAAATGCATCCTGAGGCTGACCGAAAAATTTTGCAATTTTGTTGATGGTTTCACTCAATGGATGCCACCGTAGCTTTGTGAAAAGTGGGGGGTTGTTCTTTTCATAATGAAATATTTTGATTTTTCTTTTAGTTCAATCCAAAGTGCCATTCTAAAATATGGTTCCATTACCTTAATCCTTCCTAAATTTAGAAAATCATAGAATCATAGAATAGTTTGGGTTGGAAGGGACCTCTACAGGTCATCTAGTCCAACCCCCCTGCCGTGGGCAGGGACA
>NW_008795712.1:1483034-1499094 GCF_000699145.1 Aptenodytes forsteri | reverse complement strand
CCCCGTCCAACCTGACCTGGAATGTTTCCAGGGATGGGGCATCCACCACCTCTCTGGGCAACCTGGGCCAGTGCTTCACCACCCTCAGCGTAAAAAAATGCCTTCCTTAGATCTAGTCTCAGTCTACTCCCTTTAGTTTAAAGCCATTCCCCCTTGTCCTGTCACAACAGGCCCTGCTCAAAAGTCTGTTGCCATCATTTTTATAAGCCCCCTTTAAGTACTGATAGGCTTCATAGGAACAATTTAAAACAAAATCAAGTGTTGTACTTGGTCCTGATTTCTTCCTTTCTTTGGTTTTTCTATCAGCCAAAACTAATCAGGGGAAAAAAAAAAAAAGAATTGACCCAAGCATTATTTCTGTTTAGTTTTTTCAGTGTAACCAGCTAACTGAAAACAAGCTATTTCCTCAGCGACTGCCTGCTCTTTGTAAGTCTCTAAATCAGTAGTACAGTGCAGCTGCCTACTACTATGTGTCACACTCCCAAAGGGATTTGTATGACCTTTCTTAATTTTTGTGAGCAATTCCATGAACTCCCTTGAGCTCTGGCTTTCCCAAAATCCTTCTCAAAGCATCCTTTAGCCTGTTGTTACTTCACATCAAATGCAGAAACCGTTGCTACAGTGCACTACAGCCATGAGGACCCCAAAGGCTCTGCCTCTCCTATCACCGGACCAATTTCTTGGCTTACTCGTGGACCAAATTCTTCTCACACGGAGAAACTCATGTAAGAGTGCGTGAGTCTGCAAATGTAAGACAGAGCAGAACTTGACTATCGTAATTTTGCTTATTATAAACTGAGAGACAATAGTCTTCTTGGGCACGGCTGAGCAAAAAAGAAGAAAGCTAAACTCCTGTAATTAGATATTTTCATCATTCATCCAAGACATAGAAACTATGCAGGTCACTTGTGGAATTATTCAAAATCTTAATCATCTTGGTGAGGTATCATTCAATTTACAAACTTTTACGTGCCAGCATAGGAACGTGTTCCATAAAGGGAGTAAGCCAAAGTGGGCTATGCTTAAATATATTCTCAGAAATATTCATATTACCTCAAAGCATTTCAGTCACGTGCCACTAAAGGAGTGAAGATTTCAGATGGGGGAATAAGCAGTAGGAGCAGCAAAATAACACAAACACACCACAATTAACAAGAAATACAGGGAAAACGCAAGCATGTTCTACCATCTGCTTTACTTCCAAAGCGACACTCTCCCACTAGCTGTAGCTTCTCCCTGGTTTCCTCCATCTCCGATCTCTACCCCTCGTGATTTTCTTTTGCTTGTTGTTTTTCCTCTTTCTTTTGACTTGTAGTACCAGTTTGCGCACGACACTTCAAATATTACATATCAAGAATGGTTCTCAGGGACACGAATGGCCACAGGTGACCTCAATGGAGTTACCACCTGTAGTAGTCACTACTTCTGGGAGGACAGTTTGCTAGACTGAGTAGACTGGCCTTGTTGGTTTTTTTTTTTTCTTTTCAAGTGTCTCCATAGCAAAAACAAAATGTAAGAAAACAAAACCCCAGTAGCCGCGACAACAACGGTGAGCCCTTTGTAACATCATCTTTTTCACAAATACGCCACGTTCCCATGCCTAAAATGAGAAGCAGCTTCCTGCTGCATCTTCTTCTGTTTTCAGGCACAGTGACATGGTGAACATCACAGCCTAATCCTGCACGGAGTCTCTCCTGAAAATGAAGGTCCTTTGGGAACTTGGAGTAGGCTCCAGGTCAGAAAATTTTGTCTTTGACTTGTTCTGTAATGGCTCTTTCAACCTCTGGGGCTATCACATTTTCTTCTTATATATACCTTTAATAAAACCAGGAGATGAGAAAGATGGAAACAACACATCTCAGCGGAACACAATTCAAATAAAGTTGTTAATAATAAATAATATATTTAGTATTTATACTGCTACTACTACCTAAGCCCGTGATTATGGGCAATGCTGAAATAAATAGATAAAAGGAACAGAGCATAGCAGCGAGGCTATTAGGATTTTAAATTTGCCACAAGGCACAATCAGGTATCTAAATAATAAATATGTTTAATTTCTTCAAGCCTGAATCGGCCAAGATATTAACCCTGAGAAGTCAAATTCTGAAATGGAAATGTAAACTTAACCTTGATTAAAGATGTGGCAGAACTCCCTAAGCAGAGCAGCTACCATCCCTCGCGGACAGGGAGCTTTTTGTTTTTCAGACAATGGTTGGTAAAAATATTTATTCTGCCTTTTATTTTAAAATGATGAATCTACAGAACACATTTCTGTATGCTGGTCTACTAAGGTATAATGAAGTTTTCTTGGTCAACAAGAAGCTCTTCTGTTGAAAAAGAATGTCAGTCATGTCAACATCGACAATTTTCTAGGTAGAACTGCAATATAGCAGGTAACTGAAATTCAATGCATCTGTTATATTTCTTGTTGCTAAGGTTTTAATGTTGCAGCAGCATCTGCTATCACCTTTCCAAATGATATTTTGAAGTGAAATTGGTACGTTCATTTTATTTCATGACTTAGCAATTGCATCGAGGACAAATGATAGTTTATAGGGTTATATCAAGATTGTGCCTGCACATCTAGGAGAATCCTAGGACCATAATCTCATTACTATTGAGACACAACTTATTCTAACTGTGGTGTAGTTAATAAAAATTATATATTTTCTACAAAATCCTGTTCTTCAATTGCTACAAAAAAATATACAAAACACTAATATCCACAGTACACGACAATAACTTTGATCAATACAGTATTTTGTACTTTGATTGGCTGCCCTTATCTTCCTTCCTTACAAGTGAACTAGGCAAAAAAAAGGGGAGAGGTGGAGCAATTGGCCAATCGGAACAAGGCACATTGTACAGATCAAGGGCTTGGTGAACACCGATATTCTTCACAGAATCTGTAAGTCATTAAAATTCCTATATCCTGTTCTTATAAGAAAAAAAAAGAACAGACAAAGGCACAACAGGAATCTATTCTCTTGACAGTGATTTAATAATAAAAGAAAATGTTCTGAGCCATTCTCATTACTGCTTGGAAACTTTAATCTTGTGGACTTAGTTTCTGTTCATGAAAACTTTTAGATCCCTTTATATGCTACAGAAAGTGAAGGGAATATTTGTAGTTTAATTATACATTTAAACATTTTGGAGAGTCAGACCGACTTTGGAATACTGCGATGTCTAAATGAAGGGCTTTTCAAGTAATACAAGGCACTGTCTGATAGTTTGTCATAGGACATTCATCTGTATTTTATAGAGAATGGGAAATCTGAGAAGGATAGAAATATTTTCCTATATTACATTTTCCCTATAATGCTATTAATAACTCGTGAAAAACGCTAGTCGGATTTTCTGTTGTTGGCTTTAATGACATGCTGTGTATGCATAAGTATGTCAAATAAGCCCCACGTCATGGAGCCAAATCCTCTGCACGCGTTTCCGTTCTTAAAGCAAAAACATGCTAATCATCAACCTGTTGTGGACTTCACTGGTTGTCTTGCCCTCTCTTTCAAGTATAACCAAGATGAAGTAGAGATGGAATTAACTTCGTAAATCACCAACTGACCAAAGGAATAGGAGGTAACAGAGCAAGAAATCAATTTTGCCTCTCTCCACTCTCTTCCATCAGCTGTTTAGAAGTCTTCCAGATGACCTTTGGAAGCGTAGACCTTTTAAGGAGAACTGGAACTCCCACATATAAGAATCAGTCAAATGACTAATTGGTATGCAAGAGGCAATACTAACCCTCAGAAAAACGTGGGTTTGCTGCATAGGAAATGTGAAACATCTTCACAATCAAGTATTTTATGTAACTCATCACAGAAACTAAGTCCATGTGGCATACTTTTATACTGCATTGTTAATTATTAAGAAATGTGACTTGTGTACAAGAAAATATGCTTCAGAAGGGTACTGAGAATTGACTAGATTATAAATTGGTTTAACTAACTAACTATACTGTTATGTTCACTAAGTCTTATAACTAGTATTGGATAATAAACAGGCATATTCATCTATTTTTCTTACATTATAGTCACTGAAGATAAACAAAGAAAACCCCAAAACAAAATAAAATGATCCGCTTAGATGTCAGCAGCTTAAACCATAAGCCTAGAAACTGCCCTGTTTTTAAGAAAATCATCGTTAGCTGCATATTTTATATGGTAATTGTACATAACCAGTTTATGAATAACAACAGCAGAGTTTTTCCCTTCTGATTTCAGTGCCACTTGAGCTATGCAGATTTCAAAAAGCTTATGAATATACAGATAAACAGAATTGTTCTGAACATCTGTAAGCAAAATATGAAAAGATGTTTCATACTGAATGAACATCCTGGGTTGTCTAATGCTGGCCAAAAATGGTGTATTTATGTATTAGACTAATGCACCGAAAATAGCTCAAAATCCTTCACGCACTCAAGAATGCCTTTTCAGATTTTCATCTGTACGGTTGTCACCACAAAATGTAAAAATAATTTTCCAGCACTGTATTCATAAGCTTCAAAGTAACTCAATTATCTCTTAAACATCAATTTAGCAAGGCAATACCACATCAACTGATAGGAGAATCTTCAAATGACCTGTTCCATATCTGAACAGGGTGACACTAATCTGACCCTTTCAAGCAGAATCATGACTTTCCTGCCTCCCCAACGGAGAGGTGAATCATGCTGCTCTTCAAGGCTTATGAGGTTCGAGATTTGCCCTTAGAGGCTTAAGTTTTCATGGGGTACCAGCACAGTGTTGTAACAGTACAGCCATCACCCGGGTGCTGTAGAAGAAATGGTGTCCCCTCACGTAGCTTAATACTAGGTCTGCAGATCGTTTTTGCTTCCCAGTGAAGTCCATCAAATGAAGATCATGGCAGAAGACCGGAACACCATGGGTGTGGCAAACAGACCTGTATTCACTTGAAGCAACACAACACTTTCTTTCTAGAAAATATACTAAAAACATGAAGAAAAGAAACACCATTTTCTTGTTTTCTATAGAAGATACTTGCTCAGGACTAACAGATTTAGTATGAAGAGTGAAGCAGAATATCAAATTGCAATCAATATGCTCCATGCCTCCATCTCAGTAATTCCTCAATTTACAGGTATTTAAATACAGATGTTAGTGCCATGTTACTGTAGACTTTAACATCGAGTGTATTTAAGGCAGTGTTGTCCTCAGAGGTCTCCAAACAAGATATTATTTAAGATCATTATGGAACATCCTAAATACACAAGAAGACAAAAACCTTTGTGGGCTCTATGAGCCAGTGTACATGGAACATCTTCCTGTCCCTTTTGGCTGCTGGTACATCAGCAAGCAGGAACTTTATTTCTTGCAGTATAAGAAAGATCAGCTTTCCAAGCAGGAAGCCTGACTGATTAGTCGCCTGACTTCTGGTGGCCCCTTCTACCATGGAGTGACTGCGCGGGTGGATAAGGGAAGAGCAACTGATGTCATCTATCTTGACTTCTGTAAGGCCTTTTGACATGGTCCCACACAAAATCCTTGTCTCTAAATTGGAGAGATACTGGTTTGATGGATGGACTATTCAATGGATAAGGAATTGGCTGCATGGTCGCATCCAAAGAGTTGCAGTCAACAGCTCAGTGACCAAATGGAGATCAGTAACAAGTGGTGTCCCTCAGGGATCAGTGCTGTTCAATATCTTTATTAATGACATACACAGACAGGGGTACTGAGTGCACCCTCAGCAAGTTTGCAGGTAATACAAGCTGCGTGTGCAGTTGGTATGCTTGAGGGAAGGGATGCCATCCAGAGGGACCTGGACAGGCTTGAGAAGTGGCCCAATGTGAACCTCATGAAGTTCACCAAGGCCAAGTGCAAGGTCCTGCACCTGGGTTGGGGCAATCACCAGTATCAATACAGACTGGGGGATGAATGGATTGAGAGCAGCCCTGCCGAGAAGGACTTGAGGATATTGGCAGATGAAAAATTAGATATGAGCGAGCAATGTATGCTTGCAGTCCAGATAGATAGCCAATAGTATCCTGGGCTGCATAAAAAGAAGTGTGGCCAGCAAGTTGAGGGGGGGTGATTCCCTCCGCCACTTCACTCTTGTGAGACCCCTCCTGCAGCACTGCGTCCAGCTCTGGGGTCCCCAGGACAAGAAATACACGATCCTGTTAGAGCGGGTCGAGAAGAGGGCCACTAAAATGGTCAGAGGGCTGTAACACCTCTGCTGTGAAGAAAGGCTGAGAGAGTTGGGGCTGTTCAGCCTGGAGAAGAGAAGGCTCCGGGGAGACCTTACTGAGGCCTTTCAATATCTAAAGGGACTTAACTTACTAGAAAGATGGAGAAAAACGTTTTACCAAGGTCTGTAGTGACAGGACAAGGAGTAACCATTTTAAACTGAAAGAGTATAGATTTAGATTAGATATAAGGAAGAAATTTTTTACAATGAGGGTGGTGAGACACTGGAACAGGTTGTCCAGAGGAGTTGTGGATGTCCCATCATTGGAAGTGTTCAAGGTCGGGTTGGATGGGGCTTTGAACAACTTGATCTGGTGAAAGATGACCTTGCCCACAGCAGGGGGGTTTGGAACTAGATGATCTTTAAAGGTCCATTCCAACCTAAACCATTCTATGATTTTATGATTCTAAGACATATAACATGCATGGATCAAATAGATACATGATCAAAACTGCGCATGCATCCAAGAACATCCAAGAACAAGAGATTGGAAAATCTTACGCCTCAGCAGGCACACACTCCCCTGCCTCCACAACGTGTAGGCAGCACATATGCACATAAATCAACAGCGCATGGCCCATGTCCTTAGCTCCAGGTAGAAGTATGGATAGTGAATGAACATATAGATACCTTAGATTTGAATTAGTTGTTCACATATAGGCATCCAGTTACTTTTGAGATGTCCAAGGGCAGCTGGGGCATCCATGGAAAACTGTCAGATGTTACTCGTGGCACATGGGATATTCTCAGACATCTCAAATGGCACAAAATCCTACATTTAGGCAACTGAATCAAAAAAAAACACCATTGGTTGATATGTTTTGAGTGACCTTAGCATGAGGAAAAGAGTTGATCCACACCATTTTGCCTGAAGTCTAGCTGACAATGTGCTTTTAGAAGAAGTGCTAAATGTTTCATCCAACGAATTGTTGCTTTTTTTTTTCTTCAGAGCAGAGTGCCAGGAAGGTGTTGGACTAAAATAACTTCCCTGCACAGATTCTCAGGACTGCATGGGCTGAAAGCAAAGCTCAAAGACTTGCCAGGTGGATACTGTTTAGGTGGCCCTGATGTCCTTTCCAGAGCTGGATTTAGAGGACATGACTGTTAAATGTTTACCATAGATATGATCTTGCCAGAACAGATGAATAAGAAAGTGGCGCTCACACAGTGCATAACTGAAGTCTACTTTTTCATAAGAACTGTTCTTCCCAATGAAACTAGAAGCAGCCAGATGGCAATATCTTAGGGGAGCTTATACGAGCTCTCTTTAAAGAGACTTCCAAAAACTATGCTCAAAGATGAAAAAAAATCTGCCAAAAAAAAAAATCAGAATAAAAAATGAAATGGGGTTAGAAAATCAGAATAAAATGGGGTTAGAGGAAGCTAAATAGAAAAAAAAAAAAATTAGCATGCAGAAATCAGTAAATTCTCCAATTCAGCTCAGCTGCACAACTAGGAACAAAAATGTGTAGCACATACACATCCCATTTATGTTCACACAGACAAGCCTATGAAATATGTGCTTATGCTTCTGGATATCTCTAAGCAAAAAATCCTCCAGTGTCCAGCATCTGGAGGCATATAAACATCCATAATGCAAATGTGTATAAAAACAAGCACTAGAAAAATAACCTCAGCTGTGTTTTTGCGCTACAAATCTAAGTAAAAAAACTATCAGAAAACAGACTTCAAAGATTTTTCCCGTTTCTTTATTCCAGGATTCTTACTATTTAATTACCGTTTTTATTTTTGTTCAGTATTGATAAAACACCACACATAAAGTAGCTACAAAAAGCTTTCAAAGCATCTCAGTCAAACGCAAAGCTCACAATACTATGGAGCTATTCTGAAATATAAAACCAGCCTACACTGCACAGCATTACAAAGAGATGGTACCTTTTTTCTACTTCCCTGGCTGCACCATCTTGTCCCGTGTTCACATCTCCCCTTGGCCAACGGCCAGTGCTCAGGATCTTTGAAGACACACTCAACAGTCCATCGTAACTACCCTCGGTGTACTGGAACCATGAGTGCCTTGGGAAAGAGAAGTTGTGCTGCGCATCCCTATTCTATATAAATAATCTAATTATTTAATACCCAGGCCATTAAACAGAGTGGACAATAATTACCAGATAGGTCTTGGACCATATATGCTTATAAAAATTCCAGATAGTGCAGGCAAATGATGAAAGTACAAAATACAAGAGTGCAGAAGTATTAGGAAGTAATGGATCATTTGGATAAATAAGACAGGCATCCCTGATCCTTCCAGAGATGAAGCTTCTCATTGCTGCATTTTGCAGGAGTTCTGGGTATCTCTGCATCACTTAATGCTAAAGGCCTGGTGGCCTTTTTTTTGTTCTAGGTATTTTTAAGTTTCTATACGCTAAACATTTGCACTCAGGAGCATGCCTACTGCTATACGTTCCCACTGGAAATCCTCCCTAATCTAGATGTTTTCTTCAGCATTTATAAGGCAATTTCTTATTAGTTCAGTATTGTCTATAAAATACCACCTTAAAACATCTCTTTTCACATTTTTTGCGATTTCCAGAAAGTTTCTGCTTTTTCGGGTGCCTTGCAGCACTTCTCCACAGCCGCTAAAGTGTCCATTATTTGTTTGTGCCACCGAACTTTTTACACTCTTTCTATCAAGCCTATCTGACAGATTGTCAGTGAGAACAGTATATCAACTTCAGCATTTGGCATAAAAAGTGTTAACAAGAAAATAAACCAAAAGAAAACCTCCAAGCTGTTCTCCACCAGCGAGTACAGGAAAGCAAGAATTTGCTTTAACAGCAACATTAGTCAGTTGGCTGCCAGTGGTTCTATGTTTTAGATCACAGAAAGAAACTGTATTGGGTTATTAGTACTGTAGAAGGATTAGTATGAGAGCGCAATGAAAAATAAATGCAAGGGTTTGGCATGGAAACGATAGGGTGCTGTGCATGGAACTGCATAAAAATTTAACAAATTATTAATAATAACGCAAATGAGAAATTTAGAATTCTCCATACAACCTCTTGGTTGTATGGAAAGAAAAGAAAGAATGTGAGCTTTCTGATTTTTGTTCGTACTCGGATACAGACAAAAGTAAAATCAAAACTCATGCTTTTTCTAAGGAACACATTTGCATAATTTGAAACAGAACTCATTTCCTGAAGAAATTATTTTTTCTTTTTCCTCGGAGTATTTGTACATACATTAACTCATTAATTAGTAGGAGGTAACAATGGGATGGGCATACCATAGATTTCGTTACAGTTTAGGATGCAAGGCCACTGCCAGGGCTGACTAAATACCAAAACTCTTTGGTCGCTGCAGTCACTCATTTTACTCTTCATTGTCACTCATAATCTGACCGGATTCTACTCACAATCCTTAAAAACCAAAGAGAAAGACTTACCTGAACAGACCTCTTTGTAGGTAGGATTTGGAGTATACCCTCCTGCGTAACCCACTTGAGTGGAGTAGACTCCCTTCTGTCTCCAAAACTTCCTCTCGGCTCCCCAGAAACAGCCCATACCTGAATATTGCATGAAGTACATATCGTTATGTCAAAATCTGCTCGTTACTAAATCACTCATTCGCACATTAATTGACACAGTCCATAGTGGAAGTAACATCTATAGCCAGCACGTGATGGTCAAATGTTTCCCAAGATTATGCATAGAGTAACTATACTGAGAAATCCATTCTGCATCAGGGCACAACTTGAATAAAGCTTTACTTATGCTTCTGAATATTAACATATCACAGAGGACAAATCCTATAAGGGTTCAAAGGCCCAAACAAGGAGAATTCTCATGCACATTAAAAAAAAAAAAGAAAAAGTTACTTAAATGGCAATTGCGCTATTTGTACAGCACCATTTTTACTTTAGTTGATTAGCAAGCTGTCAAAACACAAAAATTTGTATTAATGGCAAACAGTTATTTAATTTTCTGCTTTCAGGCATATGCAGTCTTTAAAGGGGGCAGTAATAATGGATTAAATTATATGCTATACAGGAGGAAAAATGCTTTAGATTTTAAAAATTTATGCACGCAGGTATTTGATGTTCAGACAAAATTTTGGTAGTCATTCACCCCCATGGCCAATTATCAAAGGACATCAGACTGTCAACAGGAGTGAATTAGCAAAACTCTCCTGGTAATAGGAATCAAGCACACGGTATGAAAGCCAGGGGGAAGGAACAAACAGGACTAACATACACAATTCTCTGATGGCTGAACTAGTTAAGAGACGTTAGCTACAATTTGGAGGACTCTCTAAAGCTGAAACATGTCATGTACACTCTAGTATTGTCCTGGTTTCGGCAGGGATAGAGTTAATTTCCTTCCTAGTAGCTGGTACAGTGCTGTGCTTTGGATTTAGGATGAGAACAAAGTTGATAACACACCGATGTTTTAGTTGTTGCTGAGCAGTGCTTACACTAGTCAAGGACTTTTCAGCTCCCCATGCTCTACCGACTGAGCAGGCTGGAGGTGCACAAGAAGCTGGGAGGGGGCACAGCCAGGACAGCTGACCCCAACTGGCCAAAGGGACATTCCATACCATGGGACGTCATGCTCAGTACATAAACTGGGGAAAGCTGGCCGTTGCACTGTGCATCACTTGCTTTGTGTAGTAGTAGAAGTAGTACATTCTTATTATTATTGTTATTATTATTTTATTTCAATTATTAAACTGTTTTTATCTCAACCCACGAGTTTTTCTCACTTGTGCTCTTCCAATTATCTCCCCCATCCCACCGGGGGCGGGGGGGGAGTGAGCGAGCGGCTGGGTGGTGCTCAGTTGCCGACTGAGGTTAAACCGCAACAAGTATTGTTTAGCTTATCCCTGATTCTGGGTGATGTATTTTCTCTTTCAGTGATAACATACTTCCTTTTATTATTCCCTTACTAAAACATTTGAAATAAAAGGCAGTAAAAAATGAAGGCAGAAAAAAATAAGCTAAATATTAAATACACTTAGAAATCAATGATCCATGATGGGTTTTCTACTGATAACACTGCAGATACGATGGGTTAAAAAATTACAGAAATGTTCCTTCAAAGTACAACTAGAAGAACAAAGCAGTCCCTTCTATCAACTCTGATGGCTCACAAAGGCATATTCTTTCTTTGAAACTTCAGAGATTAACTTCAAATTAAAGTTGTAATGCACCAAAAATTACCGAAGTAATGACCCAGATTTCTCCTTCTAAGTCAGATGCTCAAGCAAGCCACATGAATTAGGAGCCTAGCCTGCTCCTGGAGACCATGGAAAGAGTCAGGCATCTCCTGAGGAGAATTCAGCCCACAGAAGTTATAAATTGCTGATCAAATTACAGTCATTCTCCCTTGACTACAGAGATAGCTATGGCTATTAGAGTTGGCTTTCTCAGCTAAATTAGGCTGGTGGCAAACTGCTGTAGGACCTCTCTTGAAATTCCCTCCCAGTTTTGCAGAAAGAACAATCAAGAATTCTTATCTGAGAAATTTTTCAGGCACTCACACATCACCTATCTAATGGTGATTTAAACTAGAGTGTATTTCTGTACCCGATGTCACTATTTTATCTCAATTCAGTCCGAGAAGTTCTCCAGTAACTATGCCCCTAGGTCTAGTCAATTGATATAGGGTGAGACAGTTTTTACACATCACTCTGCCTGTGTTGCACAGTACAAACGGCAGCTGTGGTCCCGCCATTGTCCAAATCAAGAGCGTAACTAGAGAACATCAGCAATCCCTGACGCTCAGGTTTCCTTCCCACAGAAGTCAGAGCCCGTGTAAGGGGGACAGCGCATGCCCGTGTCTCATCCCAACAGTCGGGTCACAGCTGAGAGGCAGCCTAGAGCAGTGAGCTGGGACGTGCTCCTTGGTCCATTGTGAAGACAGCCTTTGAACACATAGTTTAGACACAGCCTTTGAGTCTTTAACCAAAGAATTGCTTTAGAAGTATATTTTTATCCATGTTTCTCATATGCACAGGTAAAACTGCATGTGAACACAGGTATGTCTGCAAGTGCCTTGTAAAAATACCACAGGCATCCTGCCAAAATTCTTGTCGCAGTACATCGGAGCGATGCGAAGCATGTAGGCAATACTCATTAACAATACTTTAACATGGAGGGTATGCAAATTCTTGACTTTTTTACACTGAACAGGCGTATGGTAACACAGTTCAGAAGCAAACACAAGCATACGCTTGGGGTAGGAGGGCAAATTTCTGTTAAAATAAAACCCTTAAGCTTCATCGTTCCTGTCTGCAGTTCTTTACTCCTCATGCCAGCCTTAGAGATGTAGTTAAATCTTGACTACGTCTTCATACCGCTTTATCCATGAGGACATTTTGGAAGCATTACAGAATTAGACTGTGATGAAGAATCTATTTGAAAAGTGCATCTGATTTTGCTAAAGTCAACACAGAAGAGATTTAGAAATCTTGACTGGGACAATTGTTTAATTATGTGAAAGGCCTATTGTATATCAAGTCTATCAGGGGTTCCAAAAAAAGGTATTTCCATTCCATTGTGAGATAGTGAAAAGTTAGGAGCACAGCTTTTCCATGGCCATGCAGTCTGCTCTAACAAACTTTGTTCCTTCTGATAATCATAATTTACTCTGTCAACAAAAGAAAATTTTGTATTTAGATATGCAACCCCAAAAGAGGACGGAGGCAGATCCCTTTAAATCTCATCTATCTTAAATTTAGATATTTATCTACACACACTGCCTTGCTATTCTGCTTTTTTTTTTAGGACTGTCCAAACTTGGTCATCTCAGAATTCATTAGGTTCTTCTCTACTTCCCATGACAGTGTTCACCCAAACACGTTGTCCTGAAAAAACAGGCACCTTTCAGTAGTTCTCTGGTGGCTGGATTTAGGCGGAGAGCAGAAGAGGGCATCGGAACTCACATAGAAGTGGGCAGGCTTAGGCTATAATAGACTGCTTCCAAGGGCGCTTTTAATTTGTTTCGTGGGTTGTTTGCTAGCACCTAAGTCTGTACCTGTATCCGAAGCACTGAAAATAAACTTCAGCCCAAAGCTAATACCTCAGTGCTGTGCATCCTTAATATTACAAGGGAAGTTTGAGCTACAGCTGCCTAAAATCCCAGCTGCTTTTGCAGCAGGTGATGCCGAGACCCTTGCAGGAAGGACTCTGTAGCCAATTTATCAAACCAGCATTGGTTGGACAAGCATGCTGAGATGTGGTGAATGAGCTATTTCATCTACGCCAAGGAATAGTACAGACCCAAAATTTTCCCCACAATGTATTCCTAGGCCCGCACCTGAGCGCAAAGGAGTAACCCAAAATTAAGGACACAACCCAAATTAAGGTTTGAGTTCAGATATAGGCCCAACTTCAAATACAAAGTAGAAATGCTCGTTCTTCTCCTATTTATTTAAAGAATTTTAATGCTCAATAAACCCCCAACTGCACTGCCTGAAATTACTGATCATCAGGGTAGTGGTCACTGACTCTCCTTGATCAATAACTATTATTTAGGATTCTCTCATTGATAGCCCTCTCTGACCTGTTGATTTGACCTAGGGACCTACACCCTCATCATGGTTTCCTTCACTTTTTCTTCGCTGTAACCAGTCTACGTCTGAACTCATTCTGCCCGCCTTCCTCTGAGAGACAGACATTTTATTCTCTTGGTGAACTATTCTCATCATTTCTCAAGTGCGCTGGCACCTTGCGCAAACAATAAATCCTCACATCCACGAGAACAGATAAAATTGAAACCTTTGTCATAATAAAACAACCTGCTAGTAAAGGGACATAATTTATAACAATACAATACTAAATTGCTTTCCACAGTATTAATACATTCAGCGGTTGATGTTTGTTATTCTGCTAAAGTAGTGCCACGTTCTACAGAGAAACTGTCACAAGGAGAGAAATATTAACAATAAAACCCCACGTAATATTCCAGAGTTAAGACATATCAGCTCATGGAATGCCTATTCTTCAGAGCACTGGCTGCCTTAAGCCGTGTTTAATATGAACAACGATTACTAAAATAGGGAAATAATCTCAGTTCAAGAGTTCACATGCTCTTGTAGTACAAAAAAGTTTACTTTCCCTAATTATTCCTACTCCGGTAAGAAAACTGAAGAAATAAATAATTAAAATAATTAAATGAAATTAAACAATTAACTAAAACTCAGAGGGAAAAAACAGTAAAAAACAGTAGGAAAAGAGACATAAAAGCAAAATAAGCCACCCGTATTATAATTTGAAACTAGAAAACATGACTGCGATTTTAAACTACTCAGGAAATAATTTGCATAATCCCCAGTACTGGGGAAGTGAGTGCAGCTTTAGAGTTAGATAGAGAGCTTCCAGAGGCATTCCTAAGAGAAAGAAAAAAAAACAAAATACTGGGGAACATACTCACGTTCCCAGAAAAATTATTATTTGAACATAATGGGTATTGCAGAAGAGTGTTTAAGCATTAAAGATATTTGTCACTTTTTAATTGCTAATTTGTAAAACAAAAACTATTCTTTTAGTGATGGGTTTTGACTGACTCTTAATTGGAATTTCAAAAGGCATTTAAAGATTTTTTTGCTTTTGAACTTCAAAACCAAACAGATTCAAATGGCAATCTTTAAAGGTTCATTCATCCCTATAAATAATATTAATCATACAATTTGGGAATAAATGCTAGTACCCCTATTCCTTTCTAGCATCCACATTCATTTTCTCAAACTATTCTCTTTACATATCCACACACATACATATCTTCTGAACAACTCTTTTTGTACACAGCCTTATGCTCAGCCAAGGAATATGTGTTTCCATAGGCAACCCAGATCATTTGCATATTTGTAAAATATAGTTAGCATAAGCTGAAGTATTTCTCTAAAATAATGAAAGCAAAGCGTCACCCTGATAAGAGAGATAAGCGTCCCATTGTTAAAGATAATCTGTAATAATTTGGAAATATTCACAGAGCAGAATTGAACCCCAGGTGTCTACCTTCCAGTGAGATGAATAGCTTTACAGATTACGTTAACCGTATTGACTAGGTCTCCACTGACTGCAACAGGAGCTCATACATTCAGGGATTAATTTATTTGCCTAAACGGAGACAGCCGGGGTCATCTGAGATGCCTCAGGATATCCAAGACATCTACACGAGGCTGACATAAATGACACAGGACTCAGGAGAGACACGTGCCCTTCTTGAAAGGCATCCTGAGGCCAGGCAAAATGCTCCTGGACATCTCAAATGTAACTGTTTGCATATTTCAAGGCAAGAGGAACAAGCCCATACCCCATATGCAGACATTACGAAAACCTGAAAGTCTCTGAATCTGTAGTTGAATCAAATCCCCCAAAATACAGTGATTTGTGTCTGAAACTTGCCTATTTCTCTTCCACAACTATAAAAAGAGTCTCGCATGACTAGCTGAGTTGTAGAAGTCTATGCTGCAGCATAGCCTAGATGAATCCTAAGCAAAATTACTAATTACAAAGTTATCTATCCTCATAATAATGTTTGTAGGTGTGCTGGGTTTGGCTGGGATAGAGTTAATTTTCTTCACAGTAGCTCGTATGGGGCTGTGTTTTGGATTTGTGCTGGAAACAGCGTTGATAACACAGGGATGTTTTCATTACTGCTGAGCAGTGCTGACACAGAGTCAAGGCCTTTTCTGCTCCTCACCCCACCCCACCAGCGAGCAGGCGACACAGCCGGGACAGCTGACCCCAACTGACCAAAGGGACATTCCACACCATATGGCGTCGTGCTCAGCAGGTAAAGCTGGGGGAAGAAGGAGGAAGGGGGGGACGTTTGGAGTGATGGCGTTTGTCTTCCCAAGTCACCGACGCGTGATG
>NW_008795712.1:1463140-1482837 GCF_000699145.1 Aptenodytes forsteri | reverse complement strand
GCGGGCGTGAGCGAGCGGCTGGGTGATGCTTAGTTGCCGGTTGGGGTTAAACCATGACAGTAGGTTGTAATATTGTTAGATTCTTTATTTTGTGTACTACGTGCAATAGCCATCACACAGAACCAAAAACCAGATCGGAAAACTTTTTTTGAAAATTACACAACGTTCAAGACGTGTTCTCCACTCACACAAGAAACTGCACGATCCTGCAAAGGTAACCTTTCCTCGCCTTCATTCTGATCTCATTCTCCAACGTCTGTTCCTATCACATCTTTGAAGAATACTCAGTTTCCATGCAGGTTCCCTGATGTAAATTCCTATTTATGATTCCATGAGGTAAATCAGCACAAGCAGTAAATGTGTGTCAGAAGGGCATTCCTGATCGAAACTAAACCCTCACACGATGCACCCATTCTGTACCAATTAAAGTCTATTAAGTTCCGAGCTCAATAGTTGCTAAAGGAGGCTGACGCTTCAGGGACTCTCAGCTTTCCATTTAGAGAAACTCACAGCAGGTGTAGCATTTTTATATACTGGCTAATTTTCATATTTTCTCTAAAACATGTACACGTATACAGTATTTTCATTTGTGGAGCGTTCTTTTTAATTCCTTTGTCCTTTACCTTTTGTGGTATATCCTCCTCCGCTGGGCATCAGGTGCATACACAACCTGACTTCTGCCTGACTACCCAACGACCTTTCGTTCCTGCCAGCTTTATTTACAAGCATTCTCTCTCCCCTGCCCTCCCAGCAGCCCAACAGGACATCCAGAAGACTCTCTTTGTCATATTCTGGAGAATGAATGCATTATTTCGTTGGCATGCCAAGTCTTTTCTGGCCCACCGCCTGCAATCCCTACACCCACACTTCAAGGCTCTTTTCCATGCAGCAGATTAAGAAGCTGTTTCAATGCCAGGTTGATAGCAATGCTTCACTGCAGAAGACGAACGGCAAAGGATATGGATCCTGCTCCTCCTTCTGTTAACAGCGTTTTAGAATGTATGATTCCACTAAGTAGAGGAAAATGTCAGTTTTAAATATATACTCAGAAAAATAAAACGTGCTGGTACGCTGAGAAAACAAAGAGCAATGTGCCCTGGAAACCTCTTCCCTAATCCCAGATCAGAGTAAGTAGCGGGACAGGATCTATCCAAAGCTCAGGAGCACACTAGACAGAGGAGACCAGCTCTTGTGCCAGCTTATGTTCTGAAACCCTGGAAGCAATGATTCTGCCAGCTGCTCAAATGCTACAGTACCCAGCCAAAAGTAGCTGGGGGCACAGGCTGCTCCTATACGTTGAAGCAGTAAAGGACAGCCAACAGTACATCCCACCGGCCTACCTCAGTGCTTCTTGCTCTAGCCAGCATCTCTCCGGGAGCTGAAGACACAGCTGCCAGTATCCCCGCTTCTCTTGGCCAGTATAGGACTTGGCCCAAGTTTTGAATACGATTTATTTAGTTACCTCTATAAAATCTGGAGAAAGAAATGCTCAGCTGCTTTGAACTGAAATGATTTTTTTTTCCCCCAATTGGAAAGAATAAATTGAACTCAGCAAGTTATATACCTATATAATAATGCTCATTTCGTACATTTCCGCCAAACACTAACTGAGTGTGATTGGCGTTTTTCTCTTTAAAAAATT
This sequence comes from Aptenodytes forsteri, assembly GCF_000699145.1. Taxonomy (NCBI): domain Eukaryota; kingdom Metazoa; phylum Chordata; class Aves; order Sphenisciformes; family Spheniscidae; genus Aptenodytes; species Aptenodytes forsteri. The sequence continues at coordinate 1,481,195 of NW_008795712.1, read as the reverse complement.
GTGTAGAGCAGTTGGTACAGCTGATTGATTGAAGTCAGTCCAAGTACTGATATTTCTAAGTACTGAGCCAAAGAGATATTTATGCCGTGTGCTCTGAAACTGTGGGGACTGTTAATTTTTAGTACTTCACAGGTTGAAGTGGGCACCTTGGCCATGAAAGGTCAGGATGAGACCTTGGTAGGCACCATCGTGTTCCCTCCCCCAAAGAGAAGATGGGTAAGCAGGCGACAAGGAAGCTGTGATGGGACCCAGCGGATCTCCCAGTTTGGACAATCAGGAGATCAGGACGTCCTGGCAACCCAGGAGAACATCCAGCCTGCGTCTAGTCTATACGCAGTGGTTGTACGCCTGGTTACAATAATGTTTCTTGACTTTCTGTAACTCAATAGCACCAGACTTCCAGACAGTTAAAGCTTGTTCTCTTACAGGGAAATATGCCAGTCCCTTTGGCTTCACTGTGATTGTGGACACAAATCCAAAAGTAGAACTGGATCTCACAACCACCTGTAAAGTGAGTGAATACACCTTTGTTGAACACTTTCGCACTGCCTGTGCACTTACACAACAGATAATAAGGGCCTGAAAATCTAAAATGATCAAAGCCATGTCCTCGTAGGCACCAAGATAAAAATACAGCATGAATTACCCCAGAGACTTCGTTCTGAATTTTTTCAAATTCTTGTTGAGAATCTGGAAAGAATTCCAGATTCAGACTGAAATGCAGTATCATCTTTTACATAACACTGCAATATGTAGGGCGCTTTGGTGAGCCATCTGGATGCATATAGGATTAGTGTTATCAATCAGGATTTAAAATAACATTGTATTATTGATGTCTTTAGGGGTTTGACATGCAGCAACCACAGAATATTTGAGCAATCACAGAATATTTGAGATCACTGGAAAACAATCAACTAAGAAATGGTTGGGAGGAATATAAAAAAAGCCTGAAATGGAGAACAAGCTCAGCTGAAAGAAATAAAACTCCTGATGACAGATGGCATTAAGCGGATGATCTTCCTAGATAAGCGTTGGCTCTAATGCTACAACAGGGTTGATAAATATGTTGAACAGCTTGCCTGGGGCAAGTCAAACAAAGCCCTCGGCAAGAAATTTAAAATGCAGTTTGCCTAACAGAGCAACTAAAGAGGAATTTCTTGGCTCACCCTTTTGCCAAGATGTGTTCTGTTCACACTGCATGAATTCCCAGAGAAACTGTTGGGTTTGCTGCTTCTTCCATAGGAGAAGCAGAAACCTCATGTTCATTCAAATTAACAAATGCCCAGGCAATTCATTTATGCCTGTATGGTAGCTGCTGACATTCGAAGTGCGTGTGGGCACATGTTTGTGTATGTATGTATGTTTGTATAAAATCTGCACAACAGATCAGAATCATTGTAAGAGGAAAAGCAGACTATCATAATAGAAAAGGAATATTTTACTGTCAAGAGAAAAACTGCCATGTTTTCAGCACCAAAAAATATGCGTAACGTGTCATAAGTATGACTTTTGAAAAACCCTAAAGACAACAGCACTCAAACTGGGAAAAGCAATAGAGAGAGAGAAAATTATTCTTAAAATGTGTTTATTCAATCCGTCATAAATGCATGTTACAAGTTTTAAATAATATAAAATCAACAGGATTTAAATAAATCTGAAGCCAATATCAGGAATGTTAATAAGGCACAAACCACAGTTGCTGTAAACTTCACAGTTATAGTAGGAGAGGTTTCAGATAGTCCTATTTCAATGCAATTTTGATCTTAACCAGCAGAGAGCAGGGATATACACAAGTCAGTGTATTAAAATACTTTCAAAGATGGCCTTACTCGCTGCCTCAGTATTCTTTCCCCACCCGATAAGCAGGAATATTTAAACCAATTTTATCCTGAGGGTCAACAAAACTGTTCTCTGGTGAGTCCACACAATAAGAAAATTCCATCATCAAAATCCTCTGTTGGAAAACTTCTTGCCTCTAATTCCCAGAAACTACAAGATACGGCCCACTCAGAAAATCATTTATGCTGATCCGGAAGGTTGTCATCACACACTGGAAAGGGAATATGTAAAAGCAGCAGAGGCCAAACTTTCTGACCTTTGAGAGAGGCACCAGAATGTCCCTGTAGCGGTGAGACGTGCCTCCACCCAGCAGAGTTGGGAGGACGACTGTGCAACATAACCTCCACCTGTGAGCTGCACCTGAACCGTTCTGAAGTTCATCTTGGGTCTAAATAATCGGGACTAACACTGTGAATTGCTCCTAGAAGTGAATGGGAAAAGAAATAGATCTTGCAAGAGTGAAGAAAGCCGGCCACTTCTGCGGCTCTGCCTCCTTCTGCCGTCTTGGGGTACAGGCTTTATTCCTAATCACTGTTCTGCATCTATTTGACAGCCGGCTGAACATGAGCCGGCAGTGTGCCCAGGCGGCCAAGAAGGCCAATGGCATCCTGGCCTGTATCAGAAATAGTGTGGCCAGCAGGAGTAGGGAAGTGATCGTGCCCCTGTACTCAGCCCTGGTGAGGCCGCACCTCGAACACTGTGTTCAGTTTTGGGCCCCTCACTACAAGAAGGACATTGAGGTGCTGGAGCGTGTCCAGAGAAGGGCAACGAGGCTGGTGAGGGGTCTGGAGCACAAGTCTGATGAGGAGCGGCTGAGGGAACTGGGGTTGTTTAGCCTGGAGAAAAGGAGGCTGAGGGGAGACCTCATCGCTCTCTACAACTCCCTGAAAGGAGGTTGCAGCGAGGTGGGGGTCGGTCTCTTCTCCCAAGGAACAAGCGATAGGACGAGAGGAACCGGCCTCAAGTTGCACCAGGGGAGGTTTAGATTGGACGTGAGGAAAAATGTCTTTACTGAAAGAGTGGTTAAACATTGGACCAGGCTGCCCAGGGAAGTGGTGGAGTCCCCATCCCTGGAGGTATTTAAAAGACGTGTAGATGAGGCGCTTAGGGACATGGTTTAGTGGGCATGGGGGTGTTGGGTTGACGGTTGGACTCGATGATCTTAGAGGGCTTTTCCAACCTCAATGATTCTATGATTCTATTTGTTCTGCATTAATCACACTCAGCATTTTCTTAATTAGGAGAGAAAGGTTAAAAGGAGTTGGAAGATGTGCAGGGTTCATTAGGCCCAAACATATACACACAATTCATGGGCTTTACCTCCCAGCTCCCACAAGGACACCAGTGTGGGAACATACCATAGGAGGAAGCCTGGAACCACGTTTTCTGCCTCCTCTAGAAAGCAAATACTTAAATAGTAATTCACATGTATTAGCTCCTTTCATTCAAAACCATCAAAGCATTTTGCACACAATAATTAAGCCTCACCTGAACCATAATTTATGAATTATTACTTTCAGTACTCACAACTGAGGTATGAGTGCTCCCAAAGCAAAGCAAAGAATCCCTTTTTGAAAAATACCAAAGGATCCCAACGAACAGGTCTTTCTTTAAAATATCTCTTTCTCATGCTATGACTATTGGGTTATAGAAACACCACTTGATAAAGCTATGTATTTTCTAACATTTTCTTCCCCATATTTTGGTAGGTTTGTATTCTTCAGTAAAACTTTGTCTAGATAAAATGTAGCAATTTTCATCTTATTCGTCTCCTGTCAGTGGAGTATAGCTGCAACACAGTAACGTGGAAAATAAGACAAAATAAAGAACTGCTTCCAAAAATACAGAAAATATATCAGAACATTGTGATTGCTTTAACATATTGAGCCAGATATACCAACTGGTGATCTTGATATTTGTTAGGCTGAGGATAGAACCAGTCAAGATTAGGCATGGGACAAGAGAAATCAAAAATGTTTAACAATAAATAAAGAATTCATCCAAAAAATAGTTCAATGTCTTACTCTTGAAGATTTCCATCTTATAAAAATGTATTTTGTTCTTTGATCAAGTTTCATTCGTGAAATGGAACTAATTCTGTTTACATTGCATTGTGTAAGTAATTGATTCCATTATATTTAGACAGGTGTAGAACTGGCAAAACCGAGATAAGAAGGGGGCTTCGGGAATTCAAGCCTGAACGCAGAGTTTGTAAAAGATTTTCTCTCTGAGGCTTGTTTCCATCATTAGTGGTATTGCTATTTTCAAAACCACAGCACATAAAAGCCTTCGTCACAGATTTGAATTCCATTGTGCTGCGTTCCGGGTACAAATGCAGAACAAAACAGCAACCTCCCCAAAAGTTTAGTTTTCTATTTACAGGGCCATTCATATCGGTACATTCCATACACATGAAAGAGAACTGTCACAAATTGTACAATTCAGGAATTGGAAACCAATAAACACATTTTCTTTAATGTTTGGGGATTTGGGAATGCAACTGAGTGAATGCTCATGGCTGGGAACAATTAGGCATCATTTTCCATGAACAACTGAATCCCATACAAAGCAATATTGCACCAAAAATGGATATGACCTGCAGAAAAGAAGTGCTATTCACAAAGTAAGAACAATCAGTTCTTAAGTGCAAAATACTTGGATTAAAATTACATGTCTTTCACATCTAATCGATTAAAGAGGAGTCTTAAGAAGTACTGTAGGGACCTGATGTTTCTTGGCCGCAAAGATGATGACTGAAATGTCCCAAGGACACAGAGACAAATCTCAGGGTTTATGTCAAAATTCTGACTCCTGTAACTATTTAGTCTTTTTAATTTCTCTTACAAAATAAACTACTGGATCAATGAAAATGTGGTGAGTATGAATAAAAGCATCAGAAGCTCTTTGCACACCTCTGAAGTGTCCAAAACCGGAACCAAATCTTAGTCTGAATTCAGACAGCAGAAAGTCCAAGGACACAGTCAATAAAGAATAAATTATGCCAGCTTGTGCACAGATAAATTCAGTCTGGCCACTTTTTTATCTCCTTTGAAGAAGGGAGTAGTTTCTTAATATATTACCTTTCAAAAGTCTGTTAGGGATAAAAAGCACCTCTGGTACAATAATATGTGAAAGAGATTGAGATAGAGCTACATGGTCCTATCATCAACCTGATTATTTGCTTCATTGCAAAGCATCACATCTTTAGTTCAGTCATTGATTTGAGGCTTTCAAATCATTTTGTGATCTTCCTTTGCTCTAAGCATTCCAACACTTCGCAGAGATTCATTTTAGATCATCCTCGGTCATTTGACACACTTCAGTGCTCTGCTACTCAAGTAGAACTTGACGTACACATAAAATAAGAGATGTCATCAGGGCTGTGTAATCCATTTGATTCTCTTGAAACTGTATCTTTCATACAAATTCATCTCTGCAATAATAGCGAAGCCTTACCCTTGTCTTGTGAAAATCTCTCTAATCTCTCAGCAACCTGAGGGAGCTTGAAATATACACAAGCAAAAGAAAATATATTCTATATATATTCATTACAAAAGCAAAGCACCGCAAACATTTTGTTACCAGGAAAAAAAAGAATCACTTTTTGGGCTATGCTGCAGAAAATAATAACTTGTTTACAAAGTTTGTTTACTGCAAGGAATAGAAATCTTGCCTTTTCTTTCCTGTCTTGATAACTATTGCTAAGTTAAATAAACTGCCATAGACACATTCAGAAAAAGTAATCTCATATTACTTATTTATAACCTTAGATTTTAAACAACATTAGAAAGCTGTAGGCACCCTGACAATTATTTAAACTTACAATCTATAATTGCTCAGGAGCAAAAAATAATTACATTCAAATAACAAGCCAATTCAACAAGCAGCCCTTTAGTCCTCCTTTCCCCAGCTCCACAGAAACATACCCTTAACCCTTTGCCAATAAAAGCCCAAACTAATAAATGCCTTCTAAGTGTACCTAGAAGATCATTAAAATTAATCTATTTTGAACCACAGCTGTCCTTAATGGAAATATAGAATTTCCAAGAGTTATTTTCTCATCTGTTAGTAGCCAATAAAATTATGGTACATTCTCACTTGCAAAAGAGAATAACTCTTTCCTATCCACCCCCCAAAAAAGACAATTACTCAAGAAAATACCAGAGAAGATTGTTATAGAAAAACTAATTTATATCCAGAGGAACAGACAGAGGCCAAATAGATATGTGGTTAGTCATTTACCATTTATGCAGTACTTGATGTGCACTCATTCCCAAAAAACATGGTATATCACTGGTGAAAATAAAGTAACTATAATAAATGCTGAGGCAGAGTGTCTGCACTGCATTGATGGCTTGGTAAAGGAATTGCCGTTACGCACAGCAAAGGCCATGACCTGCTCACTCTCCAACCCCGTGGTTTTCTTAGACATCCTCTAAACGTCCCGTGCTCTCTGGCTGTGGTTGGCAGAATATTAAGCTAGAGGGCATCACGAGGCATACAGCCCCTGGCTGTTTTAAGGGCTGTAGTAGCATGCTCTTGCTTAAATAAAAAGCCTCTCTAACCTTGAAGCTGGCTTTTGCGAGAGCCTCATAATACGCTATAGACATACGTGCTGCCGTTTGTTAGAGAAGCACCATGACGGCTGCGCGGCAGCCATCTAAGGTGGAAATTCCCATCTTTACCATGAAGTTGGACGCGGCCGTTGTGCAGCAACTCTTTGAACGAGCAAAGATACACTTATTTTTGTACGCAGCAGAATTTTCCTCTTTCTTCACAGGTTTTGAATCAGCAATTATTAAAATTTTTAAAAAAGCAATGCAATAATATGTATCACTTATGACTACTGCATTTCAGAATCATGCAATAGTCATAAGCGATGCATGACAGACAAGCCTGAGGTGCAACAGAGCGAACGCTGAAGCGGATAATAAATTAGCTTATACAAACCGTGGTCAGAGATCCTTGTATGAATGCATTTTGAATAACTGTAGCTATCCAACCCAGCCTGGATAACTCACGTACCGCAGTCACAGAGACAGAGGTGTGCTGCCCCAGGGTGGAAGCAGTAAGAAGTCCCTCCATGCTACGCCTTCAACCCGCCTGCTTCCCAAGCACAGAGGCATAGACAGCTCTCATATCCATGCCAAGCTAGACATGCGTCCAGAGAGAGCTGTTGCCTATTTTACAGCATTCACTGTGCAATCAGTCATTTTGCCTCCTTTGGGGTTTGGGGGGGGGGTTTGACATACAACTTCAAAGCAGGTTCGGCGCGATTACGAGAACGCATATCGAGTTCGCAAAACTTGCCCAACTTTATTGTCCAGCAGAAAAAGATTCACATGCATCTTTCATTTATTATTTCTCATTACAAATCTTTCTCAACAGGGAGCTAACGACAGCTGTGGCTTGCATTTGCATGGTTTGCACCACCACTTTCAACAATGACTCCTGTATTTTCAAATCAGCACACAGGTTCTAGCTATGTGACTCCCCACAGCTTTAATTAATTAATAACAGAAAAGCAGTCGATGTGATACGATAGGTGATATACACACATGATATATGTGACCTATGACATACAGTATATGTCATAATAGGGATCCATCTCATAGTGGACAATGGCAGGCACTCGGGGAAGAATAAGAAAAGGACAAATACACACGGTATTTGCCAGTACGATGGTCCTAGTCTCTGACTTTTGCAGGATTTCCTGAGCCTGCTGTGGTTTGAATAACTCTCAGTGGATCTCTCTTCCAGCTATTTCTCCTGGCCCCATTTCAATCTTCTGTATGCAGAAAATCCTTTGGCAAGGAAACCAACAGTCTTTTATTTTATTCCATCTTTTCTGATTTATTTTGAAACTGGCTCCTACTTGCATCCTTTCTTCTGGCCCCTACTTCTTATAAGGAGAGATATTCTGCAAAATCAATTCCCTTTTACATTCCCCATGCCTATCATCATTCTGTAGACCTCTCATACCCCACTAGGTTAACACTTTTTCACACTGAATAGTCCTAGTGTACCCTGTTGGTCCTTGTATAGAAGATCCTCCGTACTTCTGATCATCCTTTTTGCCCCCCTGAACCTTTTTCGGTTCTGCTAGATCTCTTTTGACCTGAGAGGTGCAGAAACCCATACAGTATTCACCACATGGAAAACCCATAGGTCTATACACCGGCATAATGATGATTTCTGTTTTGTTGTCTTTTCTGTTCCTATGCCGCTTCCCAACAACAGGCATTGACAGGGAAAGGAACTGCATACTTAGGCATCAGATAAAATCCATAGAATTATAGAATCATTAAGGTTGGAAAAGACCTCTAAGGTCATCAAGTCCAACCAACAACCCAACACCACCATGCCACTAAACCCATGTCCCTAAGCGCCTCATCTACACGTCTTTTAAATCCCTCCAGGGATGGTGACTTTTTTAAGAATTTTTTCCTCATGTCCAATCTAAACCTCCCCTGGCGCAACTTGAGGCCATTTCCTCTCGTCCTATCGCTTGTTACTTGGGAGAAGAGACCGACACCCACCTCGCTACAACCTCCTTTCAGGTAGTTGTAGAGAGCGATGAGGTCTCCCCTCAGCCTCCTTTTCTCCAGGCTAAACAACCCTCAGCCGCTCCTCATCAGACTTGTTCTCCAGACCCCTCACCAGCCTCGTTGCCCTTCTCTGGACACGCTCCAGCACCTCGACGTCCTTCTTGTAGTGAGGGGCCCAAAACTGAACACAGTATTCGAGGTGCGGCCTCACCAGTGCCGAGTACAGGGGCACGATCACTTCCCATATATTACCCTCCTCCTAAAACTGTGTATAAGAAGGGAGTTTGGGGGCAAAATGTGACTGATGGAGTCATCAGCAAAGTGCCTTAGATGCACAGTAGGCTGCAGCCAGGGAGAACACAACTGGTTGAGATCTGAGAGACTCTTATAGCCTCAGGTTCCAAACAACATAGCACTTCCGTAAGTTCCAGCACATGCTCCAAAACGTTTTGGCTCCACACAGTACCTTGAATTCTTGGGAAAAGATTTGTATAGAGTTCAATAAGTCTGTTAAAGCAACAAAACTGCCTCAAGGTTACAAACATCTTTGATTTACCCTTGGGTTTGGTCTACAGCATCGTAAAGCATAAATAATTGTAGTCTGGAACAAACAACTGGAGGGGACCAAGATTAGTTTTAAAATGAGGTAAGTGGCAATATTTTAACTGAAGATTTAAAAAATTCAAGTATAAACATACCTTATAAAAATGTAAATTTTGGCCCTGTCACGTGCATCAGGGAATTGGTGACCTATTGAAAAGTCTGTTGATGAAAGCAAAAAGAAAGGATACAGAAGATATTGGCCAGCAAGAGGAAACCCATATTAAAAGTCTCCACTTATATGCAGTCATCTTTGTCTGAAGGTATACTATTAGAACAAGTAGAAGTCAGGAGTATTCATGAATTCTTCACAGATGCTAAATTCTCACACTCTAGTCAGTTCCAGTTGGCTGAATATATCTGTACCACAGGTGGTTCATGGCCTGGCTTCATTTATTCATGCAACACTGCTGTTCCCTGTTTTCAGCATGTACCGTGGCATGAGATCTAGGAAATTTAAGAAAAGCTAAAGCTCTGAGATGGGAAACATGGCCAACAACCTTGTTCTTCCATTTACCATGCAAAACACATTTCACCTATAGCACAAAGGCATAACTAGTGTTGTGTGTATGCGTGCACATACATTGTCTTAGTTTAGGGTTTTGTTTCAAACTGGTGTCAGTCCGTTAAGAGCGGTGCTTCTACAGCATAAGACCAAGGGTGGGGGCTGCAGGCATTGGGGCATGACGCGAGAGCACATCAGGACGTTTGAGGATACAAGGCCTGCCAGGAGAATATTGGGGGATAGTATAGAGCAGAGGGAGTGAAATTTCACTCCGCTTCGCAGCGTGATTAGAAGGAGTGGTACCCAGGATGAACTATTCCCAGAACCACAGGCAGGTTTCATCTCAAAGGGAACCAATTGGTTCTCTCCAGAAGACAGCCCGGGAACAAAGTAGTACGCAGACAGTAAGGACCCAGAAGAGAGAAGAACCCAGGTGTGAATTTCTGTAGTAGACTCGAAATAACCACTACGGCCAAGCAGCACACTACACAATGATTTGAAGAGGGACCGTGTTAGCTACCAAAAGTCCTTCTACACCTAAAAAACATGCCCAGATCTTTAATGTAGCAGCACAGTAAAATGATCTTGGGTTTATTGGTCTCCAGAAAGCAAAGCAATTGATAATCTCTTTATCCGCCACAGGGATAAACACCATCGCACTTGATGAGTCTGAGTATAAGCATTTTGATGCTTAAACCCCTACGTTTGTTCTCTCTTGGCTTGTCAGGTACATTCCACTGAATAACACTGAGTTACTCCCATCCTGCTGTGCAGTTGGACTGTATATTGTTGTCAAGGTTTGTCTGGAGCCTTGGGTCGTATTGAGCTAGTATAAATTAAGAGACAGAAGACGGTGCTAATAGCATACAAGAGAGTGATACAGATGACAACAACATTCAACCGCATCAGACTTTCCATCCCAGAAGAATGAGTCAATAAAAGCTGGATGACCATTAGCCCGAGCCTGCAGCGAGGCTCCATGTTATACCTTTGGATACACAGAAAGACACCTTGCCCTTTCTGCAACGATGCGTCTTTAGATAGTGTACCTAATTACAAATACATTTCAGCATTCCACTCAAGTTATATCCTTTCGACTTGAATGCGTGACTGCTACTACATAATTCATAACATGACTCTCAATAATTTTCAGTCAAGGTTCAAGCAGAAATGTGTCACACTAGGATTATATTATTTATGAGCATAATGTTGGATTTAAGCCAATGACACACCAATAAATTTTATCTCAAAGCCTGACATATTGCATGCTGTTTTCCCTGGCTCACAAACAAATAACTACGGCTGTTTCACAATTACAGTTCAACTCAAATCAGATTTTTTTTTGTGATTAGTTCGTATCTCATTTGAAAAACTGATCATATTATTTCTTTCTTGTAGATGTTGAGGGGTATTTTTTCCTTCATTTCTAAAGTGTCCCCTGCACAGAGAGCAAAGCCAGGTGGTATTCTAGAAGAAAAATCTGGAACAAAATGCTGTCTGGCCCTCTTAAAAGGTGGAGTTTTCACTCCCTTCTAAAGACAAAAGACTTGTGTGTGTGTCTCCCAGAAAAAGCAGAGAGCCTGTATTAGCCAGCATAGATTGCCACTGAAAATGATCTAATAATGTGGGCAATCCCCTAAACACCGGGGTAAATAGTGTACCTGCCATATACTGGGACGTAAGGGATTCTGTGAGAAATACTCTAGAAGCAGTTCGTCTCAGCTAACCTCAGGCACTTGAAATAGGGACCTCTAGGGTGTGCTTCAGCATGCAGGCTTGAACAACTACATTTAGATCTCTACAAATAGGTGTTCACATGTGACGAAAGGTGTCCGAGCCCCCGTGACGGTCAGTGGGGATCCAGGGTTCAGCACCGATGCATAAAGAAAGGCATCTGGTGTCATCTGAGATGCCTTTTGCAGCAATCCTGCACAAGACTGGCGTAAGAGGGGCACATATGACAAAAGGTAGACCTGTGTCCTTGGAAGCTGGAGATCAAGGACAATTTCACATACATGTTACATTTAGATGTCTTCATATGTACACTGAATCCCTAAACATAGGTATCTCATACCATTTGGGATGTCCTAGATAAACCTATCTGGCTTTCACCCCCTAGTTCAGAAGAGTATGGATCTCCTGTGAGACCTCTATCATCCCTGCCAGCCCCCTGTGGACGACTCAAATGCCCTAGGACACCTCAAACGGCATAAATCATTTGCAACACATTTATGCAAATTAATTAATTCCCCCTAGTCTAAGCTAGTTGTTTAGATAGTGTTTGACAGAACAAGGCACCTACAGAGGGTGATTTATTCCTTTCTGAGATGGCTTACGAACTGACCTCCAAATGTGTTTTCTCTGACTAGGGAGAAATCCTTGAAGACCACTTTAGGTTACATACCTAAAATCTATTGAGATTAATTCCAGCCCAGTGAGCTGAAAGCACCAATGAGATCAATATAAAGGTTCCAGTTGACTCCCCCAAGCTTCAGGAGCATTTCTGAGCAAGTATTTTAAATGTAGCTGAAGATTTTTGTATCTTCAATTTTAAGCAAGATATCTAATGATACATTTTTTGAGATCACCAATAACTTCATCAGGGGAGAAAAACTCCTGAAAATCAGGAAAATCACTCTAAATTATCCCAAACTGAATAACCCAATAATAAGTAATCCATATTTTTTAATATAGGACCCTATTCGCTCGGTCTCACATCCCCAGTTCTAATATTGTCAGTCTGTGACAGCAGTGTTGTAAAGATAAATCCATTAGGATCTGCAAGATGCACTGACAATACTTTGTGAATGTCACAGTATGTCTAAAATGATCAAAACAACATGATTTTATCACTCCAAAAACCTCCTTATATATTTTTTCTCTGCTGTTGTAACTACTGACAATTAGCCTCACATTTTTCATGGCTGAATAGAATAAATCATCACGGTTCTGTGTGTTTTATGCTTTGTCACCATGCTCTGTGCTTTATTAACAGGAATCAAAGGATAAATGCTGATGGTATGGGGGGGGGGGGGGGGAACGCGTATACCCCAGCACATAAACACACACACACACACACACACGCACATCTATCTCCTGCAAAGCAGCATAAATCTGATGAGGGCAGCCTCTAGTCATTAATAGGATAATTTACTTCTATTTCAAACTTAAACCAACTCAGAATGATGCCAAGCATATGTTCATCCTAGTCACTGATACATCCCTATTTATCGTTGGCAAGAAATTACTTCTCTGCAAGGCTTTTGCATTGCTAAAGTAATCTAGGTGCTCTTGCTGGCTTTTTGCATAGAAAATAAAATGTATCTTAGACACAATTCCTGCCGTTGGAGATCACTGAGCCTCATCCCAAAACCCATGAAAATTAACTATGTCTCTTCTACTCATTTCAGTGGGAAAGTCCCCAAAACATAATTAAATGGCTGTTTTAAGGGGAATGATGTTGATGGAAAAGCTGCAATCTGATTTACTTTTAAAAACCTCCAGATCTTCACTAATGTGCAATACACACTCTAAGTGGAAATCCACACAAAGCTAAATTCTTCATTACCTCAAGAAAGCTAAATTAACATAAACAAGTCCCTGATGGAGAAGGACAGATATTGTGTTTGAAGGCCACATTACTTTTGTTTTCAGAAGCAAAAAGAAAAAGAGATGTGGATCCTTTGAAATAGAAGAATGTTATGAAGGGTTGTGCTGATCAAGGACAGCTTTCACTTTGCATTAGGGATATTTTATTGTCCCTTATTAGTGTTTATAAATGTCAGGAAATGTCATATCATAGAATCATAGAATTATAGAATCATAGAACTGCGTGGGCTGGAGGGGCCCTTAAAGGCCATCTACTCCACCCCCCCGGCCGTGGGCAGGGACATCTGCAACTAGAGCAGGTTGCTCAGAGCCCCGTCCAACCTGACCTGGAATGTTCCCAGGGATGGGGCATCCACCACCTCTCTGGGCAACCTGTGCCAGTGTCTCACCACCCTCAGCGTAAACAATTTCTTCCTTATAGCTAATCTAAATCTACCCTCTTTCAGTTTAAAATGGTTACTCCTTGTCCTGTCACCACAGACCTTGGAAAAAGTCTTTCTCCATCTTTCTAGTAAGTCCCCTTATATATTGAAAGGCCTCAGTTAGGTCTCCCCGGAGCCTTCTCTTCTCCAGGCTGAACAACCCCAACTCTCTCAGCCTGCCTTTATAGGAGAGGTGCTCCAGCCCTCTGATCATCTTCGTGGCCCTCCTCTGGACTTGCTCCAACAGGTCCCTGTCCTTTTTATGTTGGGGGCCTTGGCAAAGACCAAGCAGACTGTAGCATTTTGCATTTGTCTGGGTCTGTCTTGCATAGTGCTCTGCCATTTACGCTACCACAAAGTTGATTCACAATGCTATCAAATGAGATCACCAGCATTTAATGCATAATGCCTATGATATGCTATAGCACAACAGAAATTGAATATTAAGATTTTTATTTTTAAAAGGTCCAGGAATTATGTTTATGTCTGTGCTTACCACCTTATTTTACAATAGGCTTAGGGGAAAATTTTCAGTTCAGGGCTTCCCTGGGTAGACTTATAAATCCTAAACAGGGAACGTTCCCTGGCAATTGCTTAGAGCTGACATAGCCCCTGAAGTTTTGACCAGCAAACCAGAGCACCATACTTCAGGCAAGATTACAAGGAAGAGGATGTTCAGGCACTGGTGGCGATAAGGATGAACCAGGACCAGACAGCAGAGGCAGGGAACTGGGTTGTGTTTCAGTTCTCTGGAAGAGGCACCAAAAAGACACTGGCCATAAGTCAGTATCTGGAAGATATAAAAAGAAAATGGGAAATAAGGATATATGTCTTTAATAAACATACTGCGAAGGTAAGAATAGGACTGTGATTTGGTTTAGGGACGGAGCAGCCTCCCTTTGGGCAATCCCTTTTTGTTATGCAATGTCTTCACATTTTCTCATTCCAGAACTGCAGAAAGTTCAGTGTCCATTTTTACACCACCTCGTGAACGCAGGACAGCATTAACACTTCAGTGCTTTACAAACCCAGCCAGGTAGTACGCTTCCTTCACTTTTCCAAGATGTTGAAAGAGAATTAGCATGAGAAACATGAATCCCTTCTGGAAGACATTCCCTCTGGCTCTCAGTCCTCCCACAATGACATCCTTGTAACATCTGGTAACATTGCTGTAGATGTTTCTCCTACAATTTGGGTCACAGCACACACACCTGTTTCAACATCACGAAGTCTCATATTCTCTTCAGATAGAGATATAATATCTTCTGACATGTAGGATGGTTTAAAGTTTTCTTCCTTTTCTTCGAGCAACAGGGAAAAGTTGTTTGTTCTTTTTTTACTGTCTACAAAAAAAGGTATTTCTCTTGGGGTCCAAACTTTGTTTCCTGTGCTTTCCTTTCCCTGGTGAAAAGAACAGAGCTCATCATGAAAACATAATTGAGTCGGACTAAAAGGCTTCCTAACATATTTTCTTACCTGACGTGGCCACCAGTAGCTGTTTCAGGAAGGAGTAAAAGAAACTCTATATAGAGCGATCCATGCTCAAATACATCATCCCGCTTTCAAGTGAAATTATTTTCCTTTAGTTGAAAAGTTGCCCTGATCAAGCCTTTATTAGAAAGGGTCGAACCACCCGCGAGCAGGTCTTGTTTGAGGAGCTCAGCTTTCCGACGGCATAAGCCACCCAGGGACCGTGTGATGCTGCACCGCAGAGGCAGCTGATCAGGCCACGTGCAAAGGCTGAGAAACCCCCGGCTCCACCCGGGGCTAATTGGACGATCTTGGTGTAATCCTATTTTAGTTTTTAAATAACCTCTGGAAGGAGTGGGAATTGTGGGAATGCAGAGGGAATGTCTGAATCTCAACAGGACATAATAACTCAGGCAAAGTACAACAATAATATGGCTCTATAGAATTACTGGAACATGCTGCTGTCTAATAAGTGCAGAGCAGAAGGTGAACAAGCTTGGATCTGCCTGCCAGCTCAGAAATGTCTGTAATTAGATTTTATCAGTTACTTAACATCCTACTTCTGTCTATATTTTGTTGACATCAAGAAACCAATTATCCCATTACTAGCCAGTGTATGTCAAGCAAATACAACACAATTTAGTCCCGTATTTAAAAAGTGTTGCAATTACGAACCTGAACTAGTGCCAGATTTTACTAAAGGTAAGTAAGAGCCCTTCTGTGAACGCACCGTATGCACAATGCTTCCTCTTAGAGAAATAAGGTAGCATATGAAGCACAGTGGATATATAGGTGCTCTGGGATAAACTGGAGTCTTGCAATAGCAGCGGTTGAGAAGAAAAATATGCACTTAAAATGCAGAAACGCTGACCAGAAATATTTCTGAGCATAATACAGCAGTGCATTTAAATGTGTTTAAAATATGCAAAGAATTACAATGGTACTGATGGAAATATTACTTTATTGAAAGTTGCGCATGTTCTACAGCTTTGAAGCATTTCTTTTCATTTTTTACACCTCTGTCCAAAAGTTGATGTTAGACCCTAACTTGCTTCTTTTCAAAACATCATCAGCCCTCTACTATATGTTCAGGTTTTGACTTTTGGTTAGGTTTTTGGTCAAAATCGGTCACTACAGGCAAAATACTTTTAATTGAAAATATCTATGGCCATAAAAACTACAAGAAAACTTTGCAGACAGGCATTTATTGAATGACTCCTACTTTACCATCCATAACACAAACGCTTAATATCTAGAGTTTCATCTGTTTCAGTCACTGACCTTGGGAATACACCCTCCTCTTTACTTCAAGGGAGACAACGATTTTTGATATAGCATTCTAGTGTCTCCAGTGAGGCTTTGAGCAGTGCCTGTGCACCTCCTGTGCTTTTAGTGCTTCAATATTAGCTGGAAACTGGATTACGAGGTCACTGGATGGTTAAAACATTAAAACATTTCCATTACAGAGTCACCCTCACCCTTGAAAATGAGCTTCTTCACCATTGTAGAAACAAGGACGCACTTCTTTATTCTAATGAACAATAGGTGTATCTTAGGCAGGTGAATGATGCTAAACAACCAGAGAATCTTAAGATCATTCAAATAGTCTTCTGAAAACTGTGAGGTTCTGTTATAAATGGGAAAGCTGCAGGAACAACGACCCATGTACATTCACCCTGTACCTTGATCAAAACAAGAAGTCATATCATAAAGTAAATAACGCAGCATTAGTAAGAGCATCCCGAAGGAGGTTTTGCAGAAGACGGAACGATGTAATGCAATCTAACTGCATTTTGCAAGCAAGTAAAAGGATTAGTGTTTACAACCCAGCATTACATTTTATACTGTTATTTTTAGTGGTGAGTCTAAAACTATCCAAGCAGTAGGAAAATTCACTGCAAGTAGGCTGCAAAATCATATGGTTATTCACCATCTTTTAGCTTTTCTTTTTAAGTAAGAGGGATTGCTTCTTAGTAACTACTGCTCTTTGAGACTCCTCCCTGTGCAATCCCAATTAAAGGATTAAAGGATGTTTCTGGAGAAGAGGTTTAAGAAGCCCTCTCTTGCTAAGGTGGAGTCAGAGAGTCTACTTACACAAATGACTAGCTCAGTTTCTTCCCCCTAGTTTAGAGAGTCCTCAAATACAAAGGACTTGCTGTTAACGGGAGTATACATGGATAGGATGAGTAACCGTCTGAGGAGAAGAATTATTAACGGATAATCGTTCTCTCCTTTCACTGCTTCCTTTCGTTCCCATTCACACGGGGCCAGCAAACGCCGCCCCCTTGGAGGTAGCAAAACTGAACTGTAGCTCCATTTTTCTATGCCACGTATCAGAATGGGATGCCAATGCCAACAAATGACAACAATTATCATCAGAGTCATGTTTGTATACTATTATCTTTCAGGTCTAATAGTAAACCTAAGAACATGTAGGTTTTCCATTTATTCACAGCACAGATGGCAGCAGCGTGAGTTTTCACCCCCTGTCCCAACATTTGCAATCACAATCTTGCGGAAAATCTAGGGCAATTTAAAAATGACGGAAGTTACCAGGCTTGATAGGAACATAACAGAGTTCCTCAGGAATGATTCAAAGTAAGATGTTTAATAAGATTTTGCATTCTCCCAATGAAATTCTGCAGGTAGGATATTACTTTCTATGAGATTTTACAAATCATGTACAATCAACCCCGACACAACCAATAGAAGCATTCACACCAACACCCACCACAACCACTGGAAAACTGATCTAACCGTCACACAGGAAAGAAAGGAGAAGCTTTAAAAAAATTTAAACAGTGAAGACTGCGTCAATATCAGATTGTACCAGAACTCTCTGACCCTGCCTGCTGTAAGAAATTTAAAGAAGAATCTCTACAGCCATCTTAACGTTAAAACTCAAAAGGTAACATACAATCGTTTTCCATTAGCTCCAAAAAAATTATCAAACCATCTCTCATTCTGTTACTTCAAGAACTGTTTGATGTTCCCAAAATCCACAGACAAGGTGTCGTGGTTTAACCTCAGTTGGCAACTGAGCACCACCCAGCCGCTCGCTC
>NW_008795712.1:1443674-1462996 GCF_000699145.1 Aptenodytes forsteri | reverse complement strand
TCCTTGACTAGTGTAAGCACTGCTCAGCAACAACTAAAACATCGGTGCGTTATCAACTTTGTTCTCATCCTAAATCCAAAACACAGCACTGTACAGCTACTAGGAAGGAAATTAACTCTATCGCAGCCAAAACGAGGACAAAGAGCATCTAAGCTTTTGCAATGCTGAGGCAAACAGGCTGAGCTGAAAAGTCCTTGACTAGTGTAAGCACTGCTCAGCAACAACTAAAACATCGGTGCGTTATCAACTTTGTTCTCATCCTAAATCCAAAACACAGCACTGTACCAGCTACTAGGAAGGAAATTAACTCTGTCCCTGCCGAAACCAGGACACAAGGGAATACTGGCAGAAAGACAATACTGGATTAGAGGAACTCTAAAGAGCACTTGAAGAAATCATGACGATAACTGAAGGGTGACACTCACAAACCATTTCTCCTCTTCAACCCTGGTAACTACGGAAACATTAGCTCCACAGGAAAGTTAACGCTTACTATGACTTTTTGCAATAATCAATTGAAAAGATAATTTTTGGAGTAATAAATTAGTGCCCGTGGATAACTTAGCCCTTTGCATTCCACATAGGATTGCTAAATATTTTAGATGTGAATACAGCTCTGTTTGGAAATAGATTAAGATCAACAATTCATTCCAGACAGATATGTAAACTATGACTACGTAAGAACTTTCAGACACTGCTCAGGTTTTTGAAATATTTATGCTATGTCTTTTCTTTTTATAAATTAGACCAGATCACCATCGCTAAGCTCAATGACTGAGAAAATGCCATATTGACATAGGCTACTTTCTCCTGTAAAATACAGATTCATGGTCTTTAACATCGGTAGGGATGATTAGATTATCTAATGTGATCTACTGTATCATGTAGGGAAGATAGTTTCTACTGCTTTTGCCTTATGGAGATCAATAATGTGTTTTCTATTGATGCGTAACCTCAGGAAGCATCTGGGGTGAAGGGGTGTCTGACCCAAGAGTCTAGGTTCATTCCGGGTGCCCTAGGACTACTGAGACATCCACACCGCAGGACTACAGGAGACCTCCATCCTTCTGGTTTGGCACCTGGCAGCCTGGTGAGCCTAAGACATCTGAAACCTCTGGTTAGGCACCCCACTAACTGTCCCAGTCTGTGTCTGAAGACACGATGATATGCAGATTCTCTTGGTCGCTTTGAGAGTTTGTTTCAGTGTTTCACCTTTTTGTTGCTGTTGCTAATAAATTCTGTCTAATTACTCAATTGAATGTGAAATGTATTTTTGTATCTGTCTCAGAAACACTGCGTGCAGGTGTAAAATTGCCTGCTAATCCCTACTCACTATACCCCTGATTTCATACCTGAAGGCTGCATTTATTCTTTTTTTTACATCATACTGGGCATTTATATAGCATTGCTTCTCAGAATCACTGCTTTCCAGGGGACACCCTCCGTTTTTACATATTTGTTGTTACACACGTTGCCTTGCAATTGCCAAAATTTATATATATGTTATTAGAACGGGCCCAGGTCAAAAACAGTGATGACTGCGTTATATACCTGACCTGCACTTACTATGATTTAGAACTCCATCAGGCTAGATGATATAGCAGGTGTATCAAGTAGTAATTTAATATTTACTTCAACATCCCAAATAGATAAACATTTAATAGGATATAATAAATTTCCTAAGGCACTTTTGTACCATCCTGTAGAAGTTAATAGAGAATTATATCCTTTCTAAACAATCCAATCTTATAGTTCAAAACAGGGTTAGGAAATTTTTCATTCCTCGTAACAATAAGTTTTAAGAATAATTGTCACAGAAATCCACTTTTTTATTCCCTAGTAAATTCCGTAGGCTTGCCCTTAAGGACTAACATTAGCACATTCTGAAATGACAGCTCTGACGATTCCCTGATTTGGGTAAAGTCCGTATCTTGGTAAAAAACTGGTGATTCTGATCTATTTCAGGATGTTTCTTCCTTCCAGAAGTAATTAAGTTCTCCAGAGAAATGCTTTTTTCAAGTTTTACGAAAGGGCTCAGAGAATGACATTTTCATAGAAAATAGCACAGATGATACAATGAAATTAAACTACTTCTCTTTTGCAGCTGGCCACCTTTCCAGCTCTGTTGGCACCCAACGGGAAGTCCACGGGACTATTCACAAGGTAAAGTACGAAACAGCAGGTTTGGTTTGGGGCATGTAAATGGTAACAACCCTGCAAGTACAGTAGAACCCAACAGTCTGAGTTCCTTGCATGACTTAAAGTCTGGAGAGTCATGGGTCATCTTCAGAATTTTGTTTAAACGAATGAATGATCTTACAGGAATTATCATACATAAAAAACTACTATTTTGGAATTTTTATAGAACAAAATAAAGGTTTAAATTTTCTGTTTGTGTAACTCAGAAAAATACTTTCAATATACTTCTTTTAGGGCATGGACATCTCCCAAAAAGATCAGTGGCTTTAGCTGATTGTAGTGATTAGAAAATGGCAATAGCAGCCCAGATTCTAAAACTCTAAGGACTCAGGCTGAAATTAAGAAATTTGGCACGCAACAACACTATACAGCTTAGAGCTTTTATTTTAAAACTGATGTCTTACCAAATACAGCCATCTGTGTTCCCTCTGGGAAAGGTTCTACCATTCTGTTTCCATTGACGTGATGTTTATCTAGAAGGGGAAAAAAAAGTCAAAATGTAATAGAATATATGCTTTGCATAAAGCCAACTGTTTTTTTCTTACAGTTCTAGTGAAACCTGAAGTTTGATTTATGAAAGTCAACCTGTACAATTCACTAATATCTGGAACTTCACACTCTCTGAGTCCATTTTTCAAAAATACTGTCGACAAGTCCCAGGATATAAACTGGAGATGCATTTCAGTTTAGTGGGTAAGACAAGTCAGCTGATACTAACGTGACACACACATACAGAGCAATACACAGTAGCAATCACTGTCAAAGGTGGAGTACTCTTGAAAGCAACCTCCTCATGCAAGCAGAAAAAGCAGCGAAATCATACTTCTCTGTTGCTGCTAGGATATGTTGGTGCTCAACCACAAGCATTCTTGTATGACCAAGCACGAACTATGTGTATTTGCTGCACTAGAGCGGTGGGTTGACCTTGGCTGGCTGCCAGATGCCCACCCAGCTGCTCTCTCACTCCCCCTTATCAACAGGACAGGGGGAGAAAACCAGATGGAAAAACTCATGGGTCAAGGTAAAATACAGGGAGATCACCTACCAATTACCATCACGAGCAGTCCAGACTCAACTTGAAAATTAATTTAATTTATTGCCAATTAAAATGTGTTTGGACAGTGAGACACAAAGACAAATTAAAACACCACCTTCCCCCCACCTCCCCTTTTCCCCGGCTCAACTTCACTCCATTCCTGACTCTGACCTTCGGGCTCACGGGGCTGTTTCTCACACTTTTTTCCCCACTCCCCGCCGGCGGATCCTCGGCAGCCGGCTGGAGCTGGCGGTGTCGGGCATGGGGCAGCCCCCTCCTCACAGGGGCCACCCCTGCAACCCTCCCGCTACCAAAACCTGGGCATTTACACCCAATATAACCAGCAATCTGTTCGCTAAAATGACTATTTATCCAACATATCCTAATGCCACATCCATTCACGACAGACCATACAGAGTTCGTCCTTTACAGCAGTCACACCCTGGACTGTTTTAACACTATTAAATCACCGCCGCCATTGGAAACCACTTCAGCAGATCAAACGTTAACTGCTCTTCCATTAACAACGCTTAACCAAGAAGGGGAGAGGAGCACAAAATGCAAAACAAAACCCATCGTGCAATTGTCCTCAGTGACTTGGAGTCGGCAGCCCCAGCACCTTCCAGGTCCCGCCAGGTCTCCACAATGGAGATGTTTTCCATGCAGGACATTTCCCCTATGCTATGGCCAAATTTCTTCCATTTTTCTTAAAAAACTTGATGCATGACACAAGATTAGCAAAACCGCATCCGCTGTTTTCATGGAAACCGAAAAGCTGGTACATTTGAGGTTTACTTTAGTAAAACGGTCCTTTTCCAGCCACTATGGCTACCCACTCTCAGGTGAAAGACCATTTTCTCTAGAGAGCAGCTGGGCTCTGGGAAATCTGGTCTGTGGAAGCAGACAGATGAGCTACAGCTATCACGAGCTGCAGCTTAAGACTAAATTATATATCCTTACACAAGTGTACAGGAGGACATAAGACAGAACACCTATACAAAGCATTTGCATAAAAACCAAATCAAGACTGACACTTTCAATCTCAAGGAACACAAAGCGTACAGGAAAGTCCAATATTATGGCACCGCTGGTGCTCACAGGGATGATTTCTATGCAATAAAATAGTAGAAGCCTGGCTTTACTCCCTCCGTGACAAGATGGCTCCCAGGGGCTAGAAACTGCTCCGTTTCCAAACTAAACAATATATTCTTCACATCCCAATGTACTTCTCTTTCATCCCAATGTACTTTCCTGAGCATAAAGAAAATTCTACTCCTTGTGATAATATAGGCTTATCACTATTGTATAATCAGGGTTGTATATATAACCTGGAAGGGTTGTATGTATAGCCTGGAAATGAGCTCTCCAGCCTCCAAATAAAATAAAATATACAGATCCAGGGTTGTATGTATAGCCTGGAAATGAGCTCGCCAACCTCCAAATAAAATAAAATATACGGATCTGCAACAGAATATTCCCAATCCTTTTCACTGGCATCCCCACATTCATTTCTTGATCTACTAAGACTCATTGTCAACAATGGTGGAAAGAAATAAAATCGCCTGAACTCAAAACACAGGCTTCTGTTCACAAAATATTTTCCAGGGAGAAAGCCAAGAGATTTTCTCAGTACGTGCGCTATTTTCCTTCCTGTAGTACAGAACCTGGTGAGGAATAAAACAGGTCAAATTAAGAACACGGGATTGCCTTGCGAATTCTCTGAAGGTAATATTTTTCATTAGCAGGGGGGCATAGCACCGTACTAATCCCAGCTGGCATCAAACATTCATCAACAGTCAACGAGAAGGGAAAAATGGGGTTATCTGCAATTGGAGCAAGAAGTGCCATGAAGTCAATTGTTCGCATTTCGGAAGATTGAATGCCCTGTGCCACGCAAGCCAAGAGAGGGGCTTTAGGAAGGAAATTGTTGGGAGGTTCCAGAGTGGGAGTGATATGACCAGTGCCGTACAAGGTTTCAACCTCATTACCTACAGCTTGTATTACCAACATGATCTACAGCCATCTGAGAGGAGCGAACAGTCAGAAAAATTATGAAACATCGTGCATGATCAAATAAAATAACCCTGCCCTAGTCCTGATAGCTGCCTTCATTTAAAGAGTGAATGACACATATGATGTATGAAGTAGTTATCATTTCAAATGGTGAGGCTTTCAATATATTAAAATTAAAATTAAACTTTTAGAGGTGAGATGGGCTTGAATGAAAACAATATTTTCAGAGTTCTCAAGTTGTCTTCCAATGCCATCATACTTTTGTTTCAAAGATCTTAGACAGATAAAATAATCCATTTTCTTGTCATTCATACTCTGTTTTACAATTTTTCCAGTATTCTCTGCCCTCTGTCTAGATGCACTAACCAGTAAAAAATAAACAAAATTTACACGGACTTTCACAAAACATACGTTCAGCCTTAGGAAGGAAGTAACAACACATAAGTATAAGGAGCCTCTCAACAAGTACACTATTCAAAGAACATTGCCGTTTCTGGCTTTTTACTGAACAGTTTTTCTTGTGACAATATAAGCTTTCATTCTCACCTACAAATTGGATTGAGTAGCTCCAGAAAATCAGAAATACTTTGGCCCCATAGATTAGAAAAAAAGTAGAAGGACTTTCCCTGTTACTTGCCAACAGAAAGAATAAATGACTGTTCCAAGCTCATCGCCATTCCAGAGACACGGTCTTACAATAAGTAAGATAAAACCTATTGTTACAGAGACACGGAAAGATTATCAGCGAACACTGAACTGGCTGTGAGAAGTTAACTTCAGCTTCCTAGTGGTGAAAACAACACGTTTCACCCTGATACTGTCAATATTTACAGCGTTGATCCTTCAGTGGACTACAACAGCATTCAGGGACTTGGAAAAGCAGAACTGCGAGGACATTAATGTCTTTATGTTATCTTCTTGATCCTCTTGATCCTCGGGGTTTCAACAGAAAGCCAATTGGTAAGGAATAAATTTTTATTTCTGTTTTATTGATATTCAAACTGTCAGCATTTTCACGAACGTGAATTCACAACCAAAGAACGGGGGACTTCCTCTCAAAACTGTCGAATGCTGCTCCGTCCTCAACTGCAAGAACTCTACCGGCTTTCAAACTAAGCCTGTGAGATACCTGCAACATACTTTGCTCCCTGCTGAACAGAACTAGTATGCGCTGAAAGCAACACATATCCTGGAGGCCTTGACATTCAACTTTAGCTTCAGGCAAGGTCTGCTTTAGATAGGCGCAGTGTCTGGCCCTCTCTCCTTAGATTCTCTGGATTTTTACAGAAATAATCCTTCACAGATCCTCTGTACCTGTGAAACAGCATAATATATGGAAAGATAATCAAAAGTTGCTAAACGGGTCCTCAACATTTCTTTGGCATTATTCAGTCTTTGCAGCCTATCTCTCAATAGTTTCTAACATAGTCCTACATTTGCCCTTTGCTAAAGATTCACTAACTTCAAGTTCTGTCCACACACGGATTAGGCTATATCTGTACTAGTAAACTATTAAAATAAACAAGTCATATCTAGAAACTATTTGAGAGAGTGTTAATTAGCTTAGCTGAAATCATGTTAGATCCTATCCTAGCAATTTACCAGCGTGGATAATCAAGTTCCAGTGCCCGGACCTGTTCTCTGGCACATTTTAATTTATTAGTATACACTTCATTTATCTTCACAGTTCCATGTATGTCGATTGTATCGCACCTGTAATAGACAAATTTAACAACGAAAGATGTTCAAATGAGAAAGTTTTATAAAAAATATTTCCTTTCAAACCAGCCTGACTTAGGTTCTAAACAGATTTGCTGTTCTGCTATAAGCCCGGAGGAAATTTAAAGCTCAGGTAAATAAAAACTCACTGCCGTTAAGTTAGATTCAATGATAAAATGACTTTATTACATTGCCACAAAATTTATAGCACTTATAAGACTTTTAACGGAATCGAACTTGCAATTATTAGAGACTGAAGTTTGTGCTTCTTTCTTAAATATGCAAAATTAAAGCACTGGTCTAATGCAGAGCAGCCTGTCCCTCACAGCAGTACAGATGAAATGAAAGTTATACCAAGAATGAAATCAGCAGTGCAGAAAGTCTATACGAGGCATTTTGCATAACTGAAGATAGCCGAGAGCAACTCTAGGTTAAGATACCCGCAGTCATTAATGAACATCAGTTCTCTATTTGTGGACCCAAATGAAGCTGCTTGAAAAGGTTTGGCTTTCAGAGAATGCTGACCCAGTGCACTGAGTGGAAATCAGAAATTTTCTGGTCTCAAAATATTCAATCATCTCAAGCAATCATAGTAAAGATTTGAGAACTTTTATTTTTTATTAGTAAGAGATTCATATGTTCTTCATACTTATCTTTTGATTTTTAAACCATTAGGGCATATTTAGACTACATATCCAAACTTGTTTTATCAGAGCAGCCAGAAAGTTATTATTTTTAAATAAAAACTGAGATTCTCACATTATCAAATTAATCCAGGAGTAGGGGTCATATTTATACGCAAGGACTGTTAATTTTCCATGGTGAGCACAGCCAGGAATTGAACTGAAAATAGCTGATTAACCAGTTACCATGAGCCCCCTCCATCTCCTACCAGCACGAACACGATGGGTGCATGGGGAGAGGAGGAGGAAAGGGGGTGAGCAGTGATGGGGCGAGGGAGGAACTTCCTAAAGCGAACCAGCGACTGCTTGAACGACTCCTTTCCCCTTTCCGTTTTGCCTTAGACACCTTTTCCTACGCTTTCCATCACACCACCACGGTGGAGGTTTTTTCTCCATTGGCTACACCAAACCCTCACTCCGCTGTCAATGAGGTAGGTAGATCACCGAGGGGCTGGAAATTTCAGACAGGTAACAGAGAAAAGAGGTCAGGGGATACAAGATGTTTGTAAAACAGTTGTGAAAATAACTCAGTGGTTATTATTTCCAACAGTGGCATATAAGTTATAACATATATCATCAGAGATGGGCACCAAAGAAACATAAAACCACTGGTGACTTTGCAGAGTGTTAGCTGAGCGTGGCATGTACCTATATTTAGCGTAGTTGCCATATTCATTTTAAACAAAATCTTGGAGGCAATAAAGGGGCATAAAACTTAGAGGCAGGCCTGTGTGAAAAAGACTGCTTTCATCTAAATAAAGAGGGGTGAAGAAAAATGTTCAGCGTTGAGTAAGCAAGTTATTTAAATGCCTCCTAAATTTTGGATGTGAGAGGAGGATGTCATCCATCCACAGTCACAACTCCACCTCCCTAAAGCGAAGTCATGGAAAGTGGGATGACAGACGCCGTTTGAAAACTCGTAACACGGAGACAGACTGATGGCATTTCACCACAACCTACAGCTGCTATGTTCTTTTATTTAAAAATTCACTCAATGCCCGAGTTTAACTTCGGTGTCGGAGTTTGTACGCTCCAGAAAGGCCACAGTAAAATGAATGCTACAATGAGGAGACATCAGATTTATTGCTCCTGCGCTGGCTGAGAAAGTTTTACTGCCTTAGGAGAAGACAGAATTATCAGCAGTCAGAAAACTGATGTAACAACAAATCTAGCCCGTAGCACAAGACAGGTGACGCGCTTTGTGAGAAGTAAGACATTCAGAAAAAGCTCCTCATGGTATGATTGGTAACCCACTGCGAGACACATGGACTGTCAGGCCTGATCGTCCCCTACTGCTTTTTCATATAACACTTTTTACTGCTGTGCACCATCAATATACAGTACGTAATTGAAGGCCAGTGGGTTTCTTTTCTGTCTTGTAAACAAGAAATTATCTAATTTTTATTTCCAGTGAAAGGCTGCAACATTTAGAAAAAAATGGTGGAAGTTTGGCAGTGCAGGGCTACCATTTCACATGCAATGAGTAAAAGGCCTGTAAGTGTCACCAAAGAGAAGAAATCCTAAGCTAAAGAAGACTAAGTAGTAAAAATAAGGAATTCACTGCCCTTGGGTAAAAGTGCAACACAGGTGACACGTGAAAACTCAGTTCAAAGGAAGCAAAATTAGCCTTACTTACCAGTATTTTCCAAACAAATATTTTCTTTTTAATGTAACCATTTAACCATTTAATTTAACCAGTACATGTCAACAGAGAATGAACTAGATACCTGCGCGTTTTTTCAAATAGTCATGTCCTTTACAGTAACTACATTGAAGTCTACAGGCAGCACTTAATTTATTAACAGTGAACTAACTCTACTAAAATGTACGCTTCCATTAGGCTACACGGCCTGTGGAATTAAAGGACAGTAACAAATGCGTTATTCACATTTCCAAGTATAAAACTTCCTCGATACCTTTAAAACAGAACTCCATTTCAGTATGTTTACATGTTATCTGATGAGAGCTTCATTGCGCCTGGCTTAGAAAACAGGGATCTGGCCTTTATTCTACTTGTGCCTAAAATGAGGTACCTGAGTAAATTATCTGATTCTAAAAGCTTCTGGGCTTCCAGAATTTCTATTAACTTCACCGAAAGCCACAACTGGTCAGTACTTTTGAAAAACAGGTCATTCATCTATATACCTAAATACAAACCTTGAAGCCTGACTTTTTAAACCTAAGAAGGTTTATTTTTTTTTCACTGTACCTTACCCCTGTTAAATCTTTTAACAGTAATTGTTAATTTTTTTTTTTTAAATTACTAAATATCTGATAAATCTTTTAACAGCTGAGTCATCCAACTCGAAGTCAATCTGACTAAATTTTGGTTTGAAAGCCTAGTTGTCGCAAAGCCATAATCTTTCTTTGTCCTAGCATTCTCAGTAGGCATGGCTGATAGTTTGATCAAAACAGTTATTTGGATTGCTTTGTCAGTTATTCTAGGAGTAAGCTTGATAGTTCTTTCAGACAAAAGCAGAAATGCAAAACTTTTCACCATCTACCTATTTCGTAACCCAGAAGATATTTCCTTAAAAAAAAGGGTTTAGTTCTCTAATATGGTATCTGATGTGTATGCCAAGAGGCGTTACGCGTATACTATGTACCAAATTATGTCATATATGAGGATTTCATAAACTGTACCGGGATAGGATTGTTCCAGTCATTAATATTGAACCAGATCCTTACTTCTTCAGACAAAGGGGAAATCTTTCCCCTTACTTATATCCGTCCCCTCTCCCAAGATCTCCTGGATATCAGAAAATGCTTTTGAGATGGTTTCACAATGATCTGGAAAGGACAGAGGGGAAGTCTGGCTGTTAAAGAGAAAGCTTGTAGGTAGTGCTGCTGAAGGAATAGGAATTACCTACTAAATCCCCCCATTTCCAACCTAAACTGTCTAAAATCACCCATTCATCCTTGTCCCCGAGGCGGAGCCTCTCTTCATCATTTGGGGATTTCAGAAAGCTACTCAATGAAAAAATCCATGAAAGCATAGCTTCACCGGGGGGCACGCTCTTAGAGGACTAAAGAGAGGCACAAGAGGGAGAGGGCTGCTCTACTTCAGGCCTCCGTGGAGCTAATAGCGGTATTAGATGTGTAATTTATGGCAGAAATTCGTCCATAAATTCTTCATAGCTGGTGATGAAATAGAAGATCTTCTTTATTTTCAGGTCTAGTTCAATGAGCAGAACTGTCAATTCTGCAAGCTCCTGTGTAATAAGAAAATCTAAAGTCATATCAGATGAAACCCAAAGTGTTATGTTTCAAATCACTTTGCCTCCCAAAGGATATTTTCAGCACAGCGACACTGTTGCCCGAACCCAGCCATTTAAGTTTCCAAATCTGACAAGTCGTTTTGGTTCTCAGCGTTGGCAGAGAGGTGGCGTACATGATCTACTGGGTTTCTTTCACCTCTCCTTTCTGTAGTTCCATCCTCCATCAGTCAGTACAGATCAGCTGTCAGCTCATTACCAATTAAAAAGAGAGGTCAGCTACGTAATGGTAATTCACTGCCTACAACTATTTGTTATTGTTCTCACATGGTGTTTCCCAACTATAATTCAAAAAGCATGATGTCATTCAATGGAAAATACTAATTACAAATTTTGTTGAAAAATAAATACCTTCGCTTATTAAAATTGGTCAGGAAAGGAAGAGCGGTAGCCGAAAACAGTTTTGAAATGTATTCTGGAGATGATGTCTCACAATGTGACACACTGTGTTCTGCTGCATCCATTCTATCAAACAGATTACTACACAGAAACTGATTGATGCTACAAAATGTGATGCGTCCTAGCACAGTGTGTCAGCTTAGACCCCAAAACACATGGACTCCTCCGAAAACATAGGGTCTGTTTAACGAACAAAGGCGAGATTATCGCCCACTGATTTTGTTCTGCAGTTCTTACTGGGAAACGTACCAACAGGAATGACAGGAAAATAAGTTTTTGAAAATGAAAATGAATTCATTTCTGAGAATAGGGCAGCGGAGATGCAGAGGAGGAGAAATAGAGATTTTGAAATTTCCAATCTACCGGGGTTTGCAGATTAGCGGCTGAACAGCTGCGCCTGTAGCTGTGTGACCGTGCTAATAGGAAGCAGCGTGTCATGCAGCTACGGACCACAAGGGAAGCAGGCTGCGCGGTGCGGAAGGGTAGATGGGCTGCAAGGTCAGAGAATAGAATCATAGAATCATTGAGGTTGGAAAAGACCTCTAAGATCATCGAGTCCAACCGTCGACCCAACACCCCCATGCCCACTAAACCATGTCCCTAAGTGCCTCATCTACACGTCTTTTAAATACCCCCGGGGATGGGGACTCAACCACTGCCCTCGGCAGCCTGGCCCAATGTTTAACCAAAGAGGAGACCGCGTGTGCGATGGAGAAGGTAGGCGATAGGAGCACGGGTAGGGCAAGGGGAAAAGCTGGCTGAAGGGCTCTGCGTAAGACCAGAGAGAGAGAGAGAGCAGATGTACGTCCTGGGTGTGGGGTAGCGGGTACGTGGCGGCTGGGACAGAGGATGGTGAGGTGTGGGGGTAAAATATGAGGATGAGGGATATATTTGGGGTATGGCCAGAGGGAAGAAACCACAAGATAGATGTGGATAGATAAACAAGACCGCTCACATCCTGACTGGACCCACATGTGCTGCTGGAGGTATTCTCCGATTCTGTAGGCCAGGTGTTTAACTTTCGAGTTTTGGGGGAGATACATTAAGGTTAAATTAAATATGCTTAAACTGGGATCCGTGCCACTTGGCTTTAGTAATCTACAATGGATACCTACATCTGAGTACTCAGCCTTGGATCCTTCTGTATTCTGGAAAGAGCCAGACACTGCTGTGGTGATTCATCTGACATATTTTGGATGTTTTCTTCAGGATAAAATGAATCACATTTTAAAAATGTCAATTTCTGAGCACTGATTATAAGGAAACTAGCAACAAACTCAGATGAATTCCACCTATATCACCTGCAGTATTATCACTGAGATTCATGATCTATTCAGTGGGAGGATTATATGTACCTCTGTTTACATACACATTTATTAAAATATGGCCTTGACACCAACGGAGATTCTGGGTTATGAACCAGGACAAATGTTAACAGTAAAACATACGATCAAAATACCAAAGGAAGCAATAGGAGAGGAAAATAACAATCCTACCTAGCAGGGTTGCTAGAAGGTAGTCTATCTCGCAAGCAGTTTTGTTGCTGTACTGCAGTAATAGACCTCTAATCAATACAGTGTTCACCCAGCTCAGGCAGGTAACATAGACAGAAAGGTATTAGGTACACACGGTGGTCAGCTCTTGTGGTATTTTGGGGATTGTCACATCATTTCACTTCCCAAAAGCCTAATTCATGGAGTTATGACACAACGCGGAAATCGCAGGTTTCATTTTTAAAACCTGTGGTTTTTAACCTGCCTGTTGGGAGATTAAAAAAATGGAGAACACCTACACTTAAAAATTAAAAATTAAACAAGAAATACAAATTTCTCCTTCTAAGAAGATATGCAGTCTTCAAATGTTCAAGCTTTTATCTTCCTAATACCTCTGCAATATGGCTCCACTATCTACATGTACATATAAATCTTTTGTTTAGGTTCTCGTTTTCTCCCACCTTGACTGCTAAAATACACTTTCCTTGAGACTTGAGAAAGGCTCTCTGGAGCACTAAAATCCCCCAAGAATATTGCCGCAAAGAACACTGTTCTAGTCCATCAGTTTGACAATGCCACTCTCCTCTTCAGATTGCTTCTCTACTGCACCAAGCAGAAGTTGCTTGTCTACTTGCGAGGCCCTCCTGACCGAGACTACACTGCCAACCATCTTTCATGCACAAGCTGAATGTCATGTTCCACCTCTGATCACTTAGAGATGCCAGCCATCACTCTTTACACTTCCCAACAAGTTTCCTCATCATTTCTGCGGTACTTCCCCTTGTAGCTGGGAGGAGATCCCCATAAACAAAACCAGAGCTACCTCCTTATCTCCGTCCTTAAACCTCCTCTCCTTTATGGAAGTGTAGATGAAAAACCTGGCACTAGTTAGTCTGCTTGTACGTAATGTATAGTCAGGATGCCACTATACTGACCTTGAGATTTCAGCTGTCAGTTCTGTATCGTCGTGTGGTAACCCAAACAAAAATAATAAAAATAGCGTGGCATTTACTGTGTGGGACCCAATGCATAGCTGTTGAGTAATTGGGGTTGATAATTATCCCTTTCTGCAAAAGAACAGGTCAGCATGCCATCATTTGAGAGAATATAGCAGCACATCACCTTTTTTGACTCCCTATAATGATCAGCACTGCACTGAAGGCATAGAAAAAGCCCTAAACCTGGAGCAGTGTGGTATTGAGTTATCCACGGAACGCGAACAATCCGTACCATCTTTACCATTATTGCTTTTCAGGCAGCGCCAGTAGCATCTGGTTGTTAGTGTAGGAATTGAATGAAGCTGATAAAACACAACTGGACTTTATTTCAGAATTAGAGACAATGCCTTTCGAAACCCCACTTGAAACCCTTATCTAAACCAGCTTGGATAAGAATACTGTCAGACAGGCTGGAAAACCAAGGGATCCAAACAAAGGACGATGATAAACACAGGGTAACCAAGTTGGGAGGAGATGTCCAGTGGGGTGTGGCAAGGAGGATTGTTAAGCCTGGGTTTATTTAGCAGCTTTATTAATGATCTCAAGGAAGGGGTGAAAAGCACATGAATAAAACATGCACTGGATGCTCAACTGGGACATCATGCGTACACCATGAAAAATGAAAACTAGCACAAAGCTCTAGGCAGGAATTCTGCAACAAAGCAGAGAGAGATGCAGAGTAGCTCCAGGAATAGTACTGTTTTCTTATTATGGAAGAAGAGCTTGCGCCCTCATCTTTCTTGAGGCAAAAAAGGAAAAAAACTGTCTAAAAGGGCAGGGACCACGGCCTGAGGGAAGGACAGAAGATTCGCAGGAGAAATAAAATCTTACAATGGCCAGACTCTGAAAACCCATGTGCCCTCAGCTTCTCTGACAGAGACTGCTGCTGGGGATATAACCTCTGCTGGTATGCTTCCTGGCACTGCTTGGCTCAACATCTCCTTACTTGCGAATCAGCAACGTAAATGCCAAATTCTAGGCTAGCCCATGCAAAGAAAAGCTAGGCACAGAAAACAGTGCAGACCTAATGGTATGGCTTTTTTATAATTTCCTTTTACACGTTAATATTTACATAACCTTCTAAATATGACTTTTGATTTAGGATGCTCACTTTCTGAGGTCTCAGCCTGAGACCAGTCAGGTCTTGGGCCAATTGATACCCGGTATCTTAACACCAACGAGCTACTACTGATTTTTTTATGTTCGTATCTTCTCAAAATTAGACTCAAGCTAATTTTTGCTGGACATTCACATACGTGTTCAAAGTGGGAAAATCCCTTTGAAATTCACGGCTGGCCATGAATTTGTAGATAAATAGTAGAGCAGTGGTTTTTCAAGTCTTTAATTACATACATAGAGACATAACTCAAACATTTTTTTCCTGCGGAGGGACCCATAGTGAAACACTGCTTCTCCAATGTAGACTTCTTTGACTAATATTACAATATTTTAATATTGCACTAAAACACGCCATTCAAGCTGATGAGATCACTCTACGTGTAACTCCTTTGGTTTTTCTAAATACCATATGGAAGAGCTTGACCCAGGAAAGGTTCCTCTCACCCAAAGCACCTGAACTAGTGGGGGGAAATATGCAGTACTGCGCAGTTCACCTGCTTTTAGGCATCCACATACAGGAGAGATGAATCTTATCCTGCAGGTGACTGTTTTTCCCCAATTACTATGAAGGATCCCAGAGTGGTTAGCTCAGATAAAGATATGTATACTGGCTCAAATGAATTCCAACCAGACTGTCTGTTTTCATTCACTTAGAGAAGCAATACCAAACAAAAGCCACTCTCATACTTTCCTCTGTCTACTCGTTGATACTCTGTACCTTTAGGGCACTTGATTCTTCCTTGCACAAATGTCCTGGTTTATACCAGCTTCGTATTTGGTCTCCGTGAAAATGGAAAAAAATAATTTTGAAGATCCAAACCAGTGAACAACCGGGCCTATTGTGATTTCTGTATCTAAAAAAGTCTCATCAACACGTGATATTAAAACTTTACAACATCCCAGAAAGGTATGATTATGCATATTATACCAATAACACAACGACAGGTTAAAGAGCTTCTCCAAGTTCACAATACCACTGGTACAACATGTCTTGATTCCCAGTCCCTTATACCAAAGAGCTTGTCCAACTCTCCCTCCAGCTACTTGGAAAAGGGTGTTTATTGGGCTAATAAAACCCAATGGAGGGAATTCAACAGTCACTCTCTATTAATGAGTTACCATCACTCAGTCACCTACAATTTAATTTTTCTAAGGCCCTGAGATTTTAATCTGAGTAATACTTCTATTAATTACAATGTCTAATAACATTGTCTAATTCAGACATCTGTTAAAAGTACGTAATGTTAATTTATTGGAAAATCTCCAGCAGTGCTCAATTAAAATGTTCCCCAGTTAAGTTAATGCATATGATTTGTAATGAATAGCAAAATTAGGTACTGTTAATAAAAATAATAGCAAATTAAAAACAATAAAACCTTGAGTTTAAGACTGACAAAATTAAAAATGCAGAATTTTTCATTAGGCCGTAGAGCAAGAATTTTTCAAAACAGGATATTCTCACACGGTTTGGGAGCCTATCTTGCAGAGCATTGCTCTAAATTAGCACCTACAGGAAGTATTTGTCGCACAAAACACTGCAGGAAATAGTATTAATCTTTACCTATTAGATTTTTCTTGCTTTAGTTTCCGTTTTCCCTCACAAGATATTTTTCACGTTCCTTAAATATGTAGGCTTACTCAGAGGCCTATATTTGGCAGGGTGGATTTTGCTATTTTTAAACAATTACGCTGCTTTGCAGCGTATCTGCAGTCCTGTGAATTAAACCGATCGGTGAAACAAACAGCGCTTCTTCTCATCCGAACATTGTCATCATATTATCGTTTCTGTGCCTGACTGCATGTCTCCACTACGCCGTTAATCTGTTTTTAAAAACGGATCTACATGAAACCATGGAAATGAGGTACAGCACAGCTTTAGTGAAGCATTACAATACACCCCAGTCCCTTAAAGCACGACTGACATTTCTTTTTTCCTTGTGAAGATGTCAGTAGCTTTGAGCAAGAAGCAGCATGCAGCCGGTGATAGAGTATCTCTCTCGTACACATTCCCCCTTGATGGCAGATTATCTGCCTGGAGGTTGCATTAGGCTTCAGTCAGCTGTCAGTCAGCAGATGAGCAGGAACGGTCCAGTGCTTCTTCCCCCCCTCGCCCATCTGACAGTGATAAATGACCAGCCCTAATGCTCAGCTAAGCTTGACGGGTCCAGACCTCCCCTCGCAATCTGTTTCAGACGAACATCAGCCTTTTTCTGGTAATATCCCCTGTCGGCACAGCAAAGGCAGGATCGGGGAGCGCCAAGGTTAGGCCAACCGGCTTTTCTTTTTCAAAAACAGGGAATTGTGATTTCACTGCTCGAAGGAGCTCATAATCCGATGCCAAAAATAAAGATGAGAACAATGTTATAACCACCACAGTGAGCACGGTCGTCAGTTAACTGTCTCCTTAAGAGGATGGATGCGTCTCACTCAAAGCCTCAGAAATGCACCTCAGCCTTAAATATAGTTTATCCAAAGTGCGTGTCCTCTTTGTGAAACGACGGCATGATATTGCTTCGTTCATTGTATCTGGAGTGGACAGGGAAGGGATTCTAAAAAAGACCATTTTTAAAGTGAAATGGGAAGTAGTTACCCCAATTATAAAAATTTGCTACAACTCCATCTTGAACAGCTACTGCAGTTTAAGGCTGATGCTCTATTTCTTTGTGACTGGAAATGCATCATAAAATATTTCATACTTAATAAATTTTTTTTTTCACTTTTATCTTAAGTCAAATAAATTACTCCCGGATTCTAGGCTCAGACTATGTTTCTTTTCTGAAGCTAGTGACCATCGAACACCAAACTAGCCACTGACCACTGCGAAACCGTATCCACAGTTAAAGGATCCATCACGAATAGATGCTTCACAGTAAACTTCCAGTTCGCATTTTGTACCTTCCAAAGTGCCTAAGTGATTTAGGATGAGATGCAAGAGGATTTGGAATGAAGGAAGATGCATTTGGCTGTTCAGAAAACCTAAGCATAAGGCACGCAGTCCTCACAGGGTGACGGGGTTAGGCACTGAACTGTTTGTACCTTTGTTGCAGCCTCGCTTGCTGTCTACATGGCATCTTAACGTTAGCTTCACTGCATCTTTAAGCATCTCTGCTTTGAAACCTGGCTTCTTAGACACCAAAGTTTCATTTTTAAAATGCCTTCAACCATTCCCAGAGGAGTGTCATTGCAAAGCTACACTCAGGCTAAGAAGTGGACTTAAACCCTCAAGAAGCATTAGATAAGAGCATCTAATGTGAAGTCCTCTGTTAGATACTTGCACAAAGAAACTTGTCTGTCTAGTGATTGTCTTTGGAGAGATCTGCTGAGCAGGACAGAGATGATGAGGCTCCCTTTCAGGTAACGGGAAGAGCAAAGTGCCTCCTTTTGGCGTCCTCAATCATCCTTCCTGGTCCAAGGCATCTCCTTTAAAGGTATTGCATTGCCTAATTTGGGAACCTAAAGTAGATGGACTAACTATAGCCTTTAGGTGTTCTCAAAAAACTAGCTAATAAGCAGATTATATACAGAACTTTACTAAAAAACCGTTTGTAGAGTGAAGACAGCAGCTTTAAAGAGTGCAAACACGTTTAGCAGCCTTTACCTGGCCTTTGGGAGCATTGTGCACACCATTAAACAACTACCAAATCTAGAACAATTAGATATAATTGGTACTGAAAGCTTAGAGGAAATCCAGAGACAGAATAGCAGGGGTCTTGCCGCGGGGGCTCTAGCAGAGCTGTGATGGAAGGAGGCAGAGTGGACGAGGAAGGATGTAGACTGACAAAGCTACATAGGAAAAAAGAGTGCTTGATCAGAAAGGATATTACACACGTTAAATACATCAGTAGAGTTGTAGAAAAGTTTTAGCAGGGATTGTTCACATATATTTAATTATCGGTCACCTATGTTAATACTAAAATGAAAGAGAATTGTAGGATATCTCAAAATACTAACCGAGGAGGGTATTATTACTAACTAAGAGCAGCACAGCTAGGGATCTGTTTCATCCTGGCCTGTATCAGCAATAGTGTGGCCAGCAGGAGTAGGGAAGTGATCGTGCCCCTGTCCTCGGCACTGGTGAGGCCGCACCTCGAACACTGTGTTCAGTTTTGGGCCCCTCACTACAAGAAGGACGTCGAGGTGCTGGAGCGTGTCCAGAGAAGGGCAACGAGGCTGGTGAGGGGTCTGGAGAACAAGTCTGATGAGGAGCGGCTGAGGGAACTGGGGTTGTTTAGCCTGGAGAAAAGGAGGCTGAGGGGAGACCTCATCACTCTCTACAACTACCTGAAAGGAGGTTGTAGCGAGGTGGGGGTCGGTCTCTTCTCCCAAGGAACAAGCGACAGGACGAGAGGAAATGGCCTCAAGTTGCACCAGGGGAAGTTTAGATTGGA
>NW_008795712.1:1440804-1443520 GCF_000699145.1 Aptenodytes forsteri | reverse complement strand
GTTGGGTTGACGGTTGGACTCGATGATCTTAGAGGTCTTTTCCAACCTCAATGATTCTATGATTCTATGATTCTAAACTCCACTGAAAACACTAACATTTCTTTCCTGGCATTGCTGTATCATGCTTCAGGCCTGGGAAAATTTATGCTTGCGGGGTAATTGGGAGTGTAATCAGCATGGCTGACTGTTTAGTATAAGAGGCATCTGCCATGGACAAGAGTGCTCCAAGTCTCACAGCACCAGGAGGAACAGGCTGCTCCTTGAAATACTCGAAGAACACGATGAACCAGAATGGGGAAGATACTGGCTGCGTTTGGGGGGACGTGAGCTGCGCAGACCACCCCGCCAGCCAGGGAAGAGAGAGGACAAGCAGTCCGACCCTCACCGCTCCTCGGCAGCCCAGAGAGTTCAACCTCGTGTTTGAGCTATGCCGAGAAAGGACTCCTCCCTTTGAAAAGAAAGAAACTGGGTCTGGCAGTTATTTTGGCAGGCGTAAGCGATATATTCCCCAAAGTTAAACGCTCTAAATTCTTCTGTATGATCAACAGGGAGATAAGAGCATGGCAGAGAGCAACTCAGACAACCTAAAATTAGTTTTTAGCTCTGAGCTGCCTTCTGAATGAGGTTCTCTCCCACTCTCTGTCTCTCCATTGACCGTGGAAGAAGAAACATGGGAGATTTTAGCTCCTGTATGCTAAAGTTAGCTTCTTTATGCTGAAGTTAGCTTTTTTACGCTAAAGTTAGTTTCTACGAATAGCCCTACAAATAGCAACAAATTTCAGCTGAAAGCTAGAATCTATTTTGAAAAACATCAAGATGAACATTTTAACCCATTATAGCAAGAGATATAAACAAATAAAGCATGTAGTGATAGAGGCTGGTAATTCTAACGTGATTCATCTCATCCTAAAGCAGGCATCTAAAATATTCGAATCACACCTTGAGGACATTTATCTCCCCCATGATTGTTACGGAGCCAGTGGTGACTGGCTTAGATAGCAACACCTATACCGTGAGCTTCTGAATTTTGGCCAAATGAATCTAACATTTTTCACTATTTGCAAAGGAGTGATTTGTCATCTCCACTGTAGAACCTAATTTCAACATCATTTTTCAGGGAACCCTGTGTTTCTAAAGAATGTCACTCTTGTGAGGAAAAAACCAAACACATCAAGCCCAGTAAGGGCAGACTGTGTTGTTATGGAAGCATTAGTCACACCCCAATATTTATTCTGTTAGCAGACACAATTCCACAGTTACGGGGAAATCCACTTTCCTTACATGACAGGAATTTAACCTTTCCTCCAACCAAGAAATATAAAGTATACGTTATCCAAATACGCAACACATTCCTTTGAATACAGACTCAATTTTCTAAAAATTTCTTCCTCTTTCTATTAATAAAGCTCTAATTAATAAAATGCATCTTTTTAGAAATTTAGCATTCTTTCCAGTCTTCTTTTGCTCTGAACAATCTTAATAGCAGAATTTGAATCTTCAGATCTATTATACACTGCAATTAACTGACATATTGAGGTTACATTGTAATTGAATAAATTGGGGTGTAATGAATTTATCCATTATTGCTTTAACTGTTACATATAAGCTACCTTGAGCTCTCACCCACAGCTCAGGGTAGGCGTGCGCTACACGGTTATGGTACGACATACAACTCATTGAACCACTATCATTCCTTTACAACTCGCTTACACGTAATGATTTTACAAGTTGTAACGAATAAGGGATATGGGAATATCGCCTGTATTGCATCCCTTCCTTCCTGGATGAGTTTGCTTAGCTTTCATTGCTTCTGAAACGTCCCATGTCTGTGTATCTCCTACTTCAGTGGCTGCCCACAGTATTCCTTCCTCAGTTAAACCGTGAAATAAGAGAACTGCTGAGAAATCCTGCCTTATAATTTTGCTTGTCACTACTCATACCGGTTTATGAGTAATACATGCTAATGTTTGTGATTTCATGGTAGACAAAGCAGATTTTTGGTAGATAAAATGGATGTGGATTTTTTTAACATTTTTTCCCTTCATAAAATGACAAAACATAATCATGGTTTTAGTACTTTAATGTGTCTTGATTTACCAGAAGTAAATACAACATCAAGTATCCTGAGTTTATAATGCCTAGTTTGCAGGAAACTACAACAGTCCTACAGTATTTTTATCTTCATATGCTGAAATAGTGTTGCAAATGTGACTCCAATTTTGCACAGTTTTTCTCTTGCCACATGCATTATGACCAGCTGCAGCTTATGGTACTACATAATCAAGGACAGTTTTTCAAAATTATTCAATAGCTCCCATTGAACTGATGGCAGATTTTCATAAGAGCTCAGCACTTAATATTGTAAGATCTTTCAAAAATCTGAATCCTGTGTATTCTTTCAACTAGTGTTCAAGAAAAATAATTAGATTTTAAAAGAGTTGGTGTACATATAATCATATAGCCTGAAGAACCTGCCTTTTGGTCACCTACAAATCTGTGCCAGTTATTCAGTCTGTGTGACAATAGAATCATAGAATCATAGAATAGTTGGGGTGGGAAGGGACCTCTAAAGGCCATCTAGTCCAACCCCCCTGCCGTGGGCAGGGACATCTGCAACTAGAGCAGGTTGCTCAGAGCCCCGTCCAGCCTGACCTGGAATGTTTCCAGGGGTGGGGCATCCGCCACCTCTCTGGGCAACCTGTGCCAGTGCTTCACC
>NW_008795712.1:1425664-1436590 GCF_000699145.1 Aptenodytes forsteri | reverse complement strand
TTGGCCAAATGGGTGCCTCCGTACCGCTCAGAAGAGAGTCGCCTACTACTATCACCCGTCGCCTTTTCTTCATTGCGCTGGTTGTTATACGGGGGGCAGATGGGGCTGCATTACTCAGCTCCAGCGCTTCTCCTGGTGTGACAGGACTTTCCTCTTTGGCCTGCAGACCACACCAGGTTTGGGCTTTTCTCCTGAGTGCCAACCCAAATACCAGCTGATTCCCCTGCTCGATGTGTTTTCGTGAATGTACCTCGACAGTAAGAAGTGACATGAGTTTATTAACTCTTCAGGCTTTGTTTGTAATAATAAACTAATAGCGGCAGAGGCACATGGGCTGGACCACAATGCTCTACACAGTTACGTGGTCTTCAGCATGGTTTCACAGTGGTTCTCTAGCACTCTCCCAGGCAATTCCCAGCAAGGTTCAGGAGTTAGAGCAGGTCAAGGTTCATTTCTGGCAGGCAGTCTGGATGTGCCCGTGATGTTCTAGAAGATAAAGGAGTTTAACAGCACGAAGGTGGCCAAAGCACCCCAGTGGCCTCAAAGCCAATGAACGGGCCTTAGCTCTGCTTCGTTTACTAGTACAGATGTTGCCTGAAGGCATAGAAGGTTGTGGAGGTTTTTCAGATGTCACGTGCTGGAGGAATCTGGGCACTGCTGTTTAAGACCGCCACAGTAAGTAGATTTGACGAAGTTCAAGTAGCTTTCTAAGAAGCTACAACCTGTCACAAATGGAGCCATATGCAAAATTTTACATCAAGCAATTCGCAGAAAGAGCTGAGCCTGGAAGTTATGGTTCCTAATTTTGTGCTATTTTTTATTTAAAGCTGCTCTTGGAAAGAGAAGTAATCTTTGTCTTTGTACAAATGTAGATGGAATAGGGTTGAGATGCTGCCAAAATTCAGGTGGCACCTTTTGCCTGCTACTGACTATCGAAGATTCATTGGTAACGCCCACAGATGAAAGGCTCTATATGACATTGTCAGAGCTCCAAAATACCAAGTTATTAAGTGAAAAAAAACTATAATTAAATGTCTCTGACATTCTCACATTAAAACCTTGAACATTTCCAATAACAATAATTAATTATGTTTTTCTCAACACTTTACAATACCTCTCAAAGTAAGATAATGTTTATTGCTCTAGATCCATAAAACACTCTAGACCCAATTTAACATGCAGTGAGGGAATAATGAAAACATAATTGCTGTCTTTATTAAGGTTACTGCTGAACTTTATTTGGTATTTGAAAATTGGAAATCTAAGTTATGTGTAGAGTATAAAAATATAAAAAAAAAAAAAAAGAAGATGATTTACCAGGTAGGCTAATGTAAGTTAATAAAACAATTATGAGGTCAGTAGTGACTTCTGTGGGATTAGGATCTCTGAAGTGGTTCATCCAGAAAGAGGATGGTCAAGTGGATGGGTTAAAGAAAGCACAGGTATCTTTAATTTTGATAACACTTAATATGTATATACCATTCTATTTTTTTGAAATTTCCCTGCCTTCCCCAAAGTGAAACAAAAACTTTATCTTAATACTTCCAATGAAGAGTTGGATGAATGCTTACCGGCAATAATGTAAAAGCATTTTCTAATGAAAATCATTCACGTTTTGAAATTAATTTGCTTTGACCGTGTTCGCTTCACTTTTGTATTTGCCTTCTACAAACGTTCAGTTGATTGAATTTTCCTGCTATAACTGTTCAAGGAAAAACAATTTCAAAAATCACATAAGCGGGCATTCAAGAAGCAGAATTTAAAATGCACCCTGCCAATTTGTCTCAGTTACTTTGAAAGCCTCCACAGCATCTCATACTTCATAGGTGTTAATGAATTTATTCTCACAGCCCTCAGAAGGGCAGAATTAGGAGCTACCTGACATACCCCTGGCTACAAAAGAAACCGGCAGCAGAGAAGGAAACTGAATATGCACATCCCAGGGTTTAAGCTACCTGTCCTAACAACATCATCAACTTCATCACAGTCATAGAATCATAGAATCATTGAGGTTGGAAAAGACCTCTAAGATCACCGAGTCCAACCGTCAACCCAACACCACCATGCCCACTAAACCATGTCCCTAAGCGCCTCATCTACACGTCTTTTAAATACCTCCAGGGATGGGGACTCCACCACTTCCCTGGGTGTCAACAGTCAACAGTAAAGAAACCTGAAACAGGAAATAATCATAGCTAAGCACTACAATTTTTATTTCAAATGATTGTAAATAACATGTAAACTAATGGAAAGAGGGTCAACGACTAATATCTAACAAGGACAAAAGTATTTAGTAATGCAAGTACAAACAAGACAACCTTGCAAATTCAAATTAACTACCCTGAATATATCCATATATCTACATTCATGTATGACTGTATAATTAAACTTCAGTAATTAATCTCAGTTGCAAATTCCTGACAGAAATACGATTTACTCTGTAATTTTGAAAATAAGGCACTGATTTACAGTGTATTGTTTAGACCTTATTGTATAGGCTATATCTGCCCAAACTTGTCTACCCACAGGCAGCTCAGATTTCTTGACTTGAAAGGAACTTATGGCAGTAGTTAATGTAAACTGAAATGCTTTGCTATATAACCTCCCCAAAGCCAAAAAAATAAAGGCGGCAATATTCATAAATATAATAAGCAATAACTACCCACCAAAGTAGGCAATAAACTGCCTTCAAATATCAAACGTGGCCTGATCCGACAACTCAAGAGGGAGAGAAGAGATCCAGTTAGCTACTCAGTTCCTGGCTAGGATTATCGGAAGTGTTATAAAAACAGAGAAAGAAAAGCCAAGACAACAATCAGCAAATCAGAAACCTGACTTAGTTGCAGATGTCCCTGCCCATGGCAGGGGGTTGGACTAGATGGCCTTTAGAGGTCCCTTCCCACCCAAACTATTCTGTGATTCTACGACTCTATGATTAACAAAATAATGTGGCAATTCCAGACAGTTCTTCAAATACAAACTATAAGAGACTATAACGCTATATGCTTAGTCAGATAAAGTATACTTGCTTTTAACCTATTACAGTCAGAAAGCACTCAATGCAGCCTGGATGTAAAAACGTTTTTTAAATTGATGCATGATATTTGAACACGACCTGTGATACAGCTCGTTCAACGTTTCCACACAGATGTTGTACAATATCTGATACCGCCTTGCAGGCTCCAGCAACTCACAGCTCGTTCAACGTTTCCACACAGATGTACAATATCTGATACCGCCTTGTAGGCTCCAGCAACGCCGCAGACCTGGATCTTGGTATTAAGCGGTCTCTACCACTGCATGACTGGCCTTGAAGGATTAGTCTGATAGATGAGAAAGGAACAAGGTAAAGAATCCTAGAATGAGCTGAGATTCCCTGGGATTTATTTGTCGTTAAAAAATATTCATGGTCATAACAGTGGAAAGGACCCTCTGAATCCCAACAACGTCATGCAAGTCCAGCCATAAATTTATCAGGTTGTCCCAGCACCAGGGCGAATTTTAAATAGGGTAAAGAGTAAATCTTAAAGGATCAAGTAACACAACCAAAATCAGAGTCTGCTCTTGGCTTATTTAAACGCAAGGTTTCTCTTACAAATGGAAAAAGTATTCAAGACTTGATCTAAGAAAAAGACATTCCAAATGTTGTTTACTGAAAACATGAGATTCGAAGAAGCATTTATTGTTAACTGTTAGAAAAGCTCAACAGCATCATAAAAATGGGAATTTAGAGAAAAAGACAGGCTCTTTGTTTCGGAAAGAATTAGTCTGAGCTTTTTGTGACACTGGTGCTCAAAACG
The DNA here is from genome assembly GCF_000699145.1 of Aptenodytes forsteri. Classification (NCBI taxonomy): domain Eukaryota; kingdom Metazoa; phylum Chordata; class Aves; order Sphenisciformes; family Spheniscidae; genus Aptenodytes; species Aptenodytes forsteri. The sequence continues at coordinate 1,432,790 of NW_008795712.1, read as the reverse complement.
TTATTTCATATTTCAGGTAAAGATCATAGAGTCTCCAAACCGTTCTCTAGGGTAAACCACGGAGCAGCAATAAACTGCTTCCCTAATCACGGGGGCTTCTCATTTGGCTGGATGTTTACAAGATGTCTCATTTGTTTAAAATAACAGCATGTAAGAATCTAAAGAGATAATGGAGTTTCTAATTTTAGTTATTTAGCATCACTTGCACTTCTCCTTTGGAAGGTTTTTAAGCCTTTTTTCTTTTATTAGAGAAAAATATAGTGCATAGAAATGTATGCTTCATATTTTTAGTGATCGTGTAAGATATATCTCATTTATTCCTGGTTCTCATGCTCTCTTTGCTCTGATGTCTTATTTATGACTGTATTTAAACAACTGGTTCACTAGAGAAACAAATATTGTAGCAAACCTGGTAAAATTTCAGGGCAAACATTAGGTGAGAACATCTGTGGATGACGGATATTATTCCAATTATTCTCATGCTTCTAATCTTCCTTCCTATTTTTTACTATACACAGCTGTTGTATGTACTCTTAAAGCAGCTTACAATCTTTCTGAGCAAAGGGTCATGTCTCCTTAGATGTTCTACGTTATGCTGTACAGTGGAGCACCGCTTTCCTGATTGGGCATGTCGGTTAATACAAATTATTATTGTTATTGTTGTTATTTTATTTAACAATGCAGCTGCAGACCTTTTAATAAAGGACTTTTCATGATGATGAATTAGAAAATTACTTCGGTGGATAATGAAAGGAAGCCAAGTCTACGCCTGCAACAACACATTAAAGTTTAAAGATTGGAAGAAAAAAACAGATCATATTCATCTGAAGAGAAAAAGAATAGAAAAAAGCAAAATATCAGTGGCCACGTTATACAGGTTATGTTCCCTTATAACTCCCCCTCCAAGCACTCCACCACCCTAACAATGGCAGGTGAAAAGATTTAATGAGTTCTCAACTCAGGACACTTGCAATTCTGAAACCAAATCGGAGCTGAGCCCTGCTCATCCCAGCGTGGACGAAGGGGGAACGGCAGTGCTTCCGAGGGTGCTTTTCAGACAGTTGAAGGGTACCGCTTGTTTGGTAGACGTAAGCAGGTTGTATACATTTCTTGCTAGGGAACTGAACATTTTCTTTCATTTTTTGTCATATACAAAAGGCGGTTTCAAAACCGTTTTCATTTCATTGTTTTGTTAGGAAAGACCAGAATCAGTGCACTTTTACTATGTTTACCTCTTGGAATGTCTTCTTTTGACAACACGATTCATATAATTAATTTTAAACCTTTCTATAACAAAATTTTAACTTCCTGCATAGAAAAAAAATGATAAATTCAGACACTTTTCTTTTAGACTCTAAAATTTGTGCATTAAACACAGATTTCCATTATTACTGATCTAATAAGTCCTATTCTCATCTGGGCTATCAGCAACTCAATAAGTAATTACCATTCACCTTAGGCTGTTCCACTCCATTAGACCAATACTGATGACTCAGGGGAGGCAATAAATGAAGAGCACAAAGCTGATGAAAGAACAGAAAGTGATGTGAGAAAATGCTGCAGCTATAACTCATGCCCCATTGCTATGTTTACTGAGAAATGTTCAAATAATATAAACTTGATACGATCGAATGTAGAATAAGTTTGTAAGTTCAACGGTTTATTTCCTTGCACGGCGAAATATGAAAGCTGTTCACTCTGATGTTACAGAGGAACACGAGACCTGAATTTATTACCAATCTAAGCATAATAGAGACTACTGGAAGCAAATGGCACAGTTTCATCTGTACAAGTCACAGGCTCTGCTCTCCCTCTGAAGACTAAGAGTTACTCTGGGGAGTCGAACACTCGTAGCTTTGTAAGTTAAATTGACCCCGATTCTTTTCTCACCCAGGCCAATATAAAGATGATGTCTGCACAGTTATGCTGCTGCAGAACCAGGTCAGAACAACACCCAATGACTCTTGGCTGCTTACAAAAGAAGAGCAAGAGACACATCTTACTGTACCTTTGCACAGGTCGTAGCCAGCATCTTCCCAATATACTGCCCTCTTCAGAAAAGAGCAGAGAAGGTGACTGAGAAACCCAAGTTCTTTATTGAGCTGCGCATCAGGAGAAACAGCAGTCACAAATTGAAAGAGGAGAGGTTCCAGCTGGAGGACTCCGAGGATAACAAAGCACTGGAACAGTTGGCACAGAGAGGCTGTGGAATGTTTTACTTGGAGGTTTGCAAGCCGCAACTGGACAAAGTCGTAAGCAATCTGGCTGAATTCAGTGCTGACCCTGCCTTGAGCCAGAGGTTTGACTGGAGACCTCCTGAGGTCCCTTCCAGCCTGAGTAAGCCTGTGTTTCTAACATATGATTTGTCTTTGTGACAAGAGAAATCTTAGCAGATGGTTGAGATGCCATCTCTGTCAGCCTGCAGTACAAATAAATGTATAGGCAACACCAAATGTCAAAATAAAATAACTTGGTAATGAACTTCACACAGAGTTTTCAATCCCAACTCTTATATTAAGGATTGCATGTCACGGCACGTCCAGGGCTTGTGATCCACTGATCTGTTCTCTTACTGATGTTTATATAAACGAATTAAAATTACATAACTGTCAACAAAACATTTACAAAGGATTTAGATGGGTTTGCTGACTAGGGTAAAAGCATAATAAATACTTCTAGAGAAGTGTCCCCAATTAAATGGACAACCACATACTGAAATAGATGCACAGGTCCCAAATGCAGACTTGTGTTTGAAAAAATACGGCCTGGTTTCTGTGAAGGCTGTCTTTCACTATACAGATAATTTTATATTTGATTTATATTCAAGCTGGCTCGTTAGTTTAAGTAAAAATGATGTTTAACATTCCTTTTATTGAACTCTGTCTCTTCAAATCAAAATAGAAGTTATACCAATAACGCCTTCCCTATAATTATATTTTCCTGCAACAACCTAAATCAATCGCAAATTAACAATAGTGATTAAAGGTGGGGTATTTCTAATATCAGTATTTAGTGCTGATCATGGATAAAAATATTTTCTTACAGATTCCTTTCATCAAAAAAATCTTTTGACAATTTGGCTGCCTCAACTAGCAACATCTTCCAAGAATTTCTACAAAAACTTCTATCAAAGAATCTCAAGATTCTTTACAAAGCTTGTTTAAATTTTCTAAAAGTAGCTCTCTTCAAAGTAAGACACTTTGAATTCTTTTTTGTGATTATTATTTAAAATAATTTCACTTTTTTCCATTCTATAGGTAATTCGGAAATGCACCTAATTTGCAGCCAAACTCACAGATCATTTAGAAACCATGTGCTTAGCCTAATCTCTCTCTACCATACGTTGTGTATGAGAATGGTCACGGCTACCTGCTGTTGTTTCTTACCCATGGTTGACTTACAGTTTTTAAGTAGCTAAATAATACGTAACTAAGAGAGAGCTAACTTTCTAATACAAGTTTTTTACACAGTACAATTATGTCTGCTGAGATTCATGAAAGTTTGGAGTCACAACTGTTGTCATCCTTACCGTCTGGTCCTTTAAACATCTACAAGCAACACGTGCAGCTTCCCAAAAACAGGGAACTTACCTAAACATCTTTGCCACTGCACATACTCCCCAGCTTCATTAGTTCATCAGGCTATGAAAGAACTCCCAAGTAAAGTAAACATTATATCCCCATTTTACAGACAAAAATCCATGAAAGTTTGCAGGATCAGTCAAAACTATTTTACAGCCTTGCTGGTGACATGCATTAGAAAAATTTTAATGAGCTGATCTGTAAAGAGAAATGTCTTTATCAGGATGTGTTGTTCCTCTCTCAGTGGCTAAATGATTGTTTCCAGAAGCAATAATCAGCTACTGATATGAAAGCACCCAGTTAATTAGCTACGGGTTGTACTATTCGAAGAAGCTACATTATTCAGTCAACCATGGGAAACAGCTTTATTTTACAATATTATTAAATGCAGCTTTTGAAATTGTTTAGCTGGTAATGCAATTCTTGAAAAATGTCTTTGACTAGAAAAATATCTTTGTTGGTTAATAACTGCAAAAGAAAACAGGCAAAATGTAGCAGCTACGTTGTTGTGCAACAAGACTGCTTCTTTTTATTGCTTTTCAACTTTTAATTATTGTAGTAGAGACTACAATAATCTTTAATAAACAATTATATAAAATTATTGGACAGTCAACTGAAAATCAAAATGCAATTAAAGTATTTTCCTTGTTACATTTCATGCAGAAAGTGGTGTACGAAGTGTTTTTTAATATACAGCCTTTTGAAACTACAGTGAATCACTAAAATGTGTCAAAGATCAGTAATAAAACTTGGTTTAATTACACACAGAGAAAGTTCACACCTGCTAAGATGTGAACATAAGCATGTTCATAAGCACGTGTCATAAGCACGGGGGACTGTTTTGTTTGTTTACCCAAAAAAAAAAAATCTAGATCATCAACCAATTGAATAGCAGGAAAACAAGACCTGTAAATCTTAACTGTGAGATTTCGCTAATCTAATCTACTTATCTAAAACCTCTCTAATGAACACATAAAGCTCTTTCTGTGGGCAACAGAGAGAAAGCGGCAACCGAACAGATGAATTCCCCTTCTCTACCTGAAGCCATTTAATGATGGAATCTAGAAATGCCGTTTGGCAGCCAAATGCGTTGGTTTTAGAACCAGCCTGGACCGTAAGTTTAGCTTAGACACCTTTTTTCCTAAAGCCAGGGTGGAACGTCAAACTGGAAATTTGTTTGTATACCCTGTACTTCAAAAGTAAAGATGGATTTAGACCACTGTGACGACTACGTTTGGAAGTGAAAATAATGTTGTCATCCGTAGTTTAAAATACTGGCGGAAGACTGGGTATACAGCCTAAACATTGAGAGTTGGTCTAATGTGGTATCTTGCAAAACTGTAAACATTAAGTAATCACATAGCAATGCTCATGCCTACACAACAGTCTCTAAGGATTTCGAGTTTCATTTTGCTTTATACAGATACATATGTACATATATAAGAATATGTGTGTATATATCTATACACCTATATATACATATTTTATCTATATATAAAAATGTATGCATATAAGACATGTGGATCCAGAATGTTGTCTAGCTGAGCCAAGGGATAAATAAGCGTCGTAGCCAGTGGGACTATAAGAGTGAGAGAGTGAGGAATTATTTCTATAACTGCCTCTTCTTCTTTTTCTTTTTTTTTGTTTCACCCTGAGAAAGCAGAAAAAATTAATTCCTGCTCTTTGCCTCAGTTTGCTGCTTCAAACTTTTTCTCCTCAAAGCTGCAAGCACAGGTCAGTTGGAAACCAACAAGTGAAAAACAAAATCACAGAAATAGTTGAGACCTTTGGCCACAGGTCCTTTCTAAATGACACTCCCATGGAAGACATACTCTGCAAACAAACCTCTTACAAACCGCTCTCCACGAACAGCAATTTCTGAGAAATCAACAGGGAACGGCTGAAAAGGACAAAGATCCTGTTCCAACAAATTTGCCAAAAAAAATTGCATAACAGACAATGCAACAATTCATGCCCAGGTTGGAGAAAACGATCAGAAAGAAACAAAAAGTGTGAAAAGGGGAGTTTGGCTCTTTGATCAGCAGAGCAGCAGCAGCAGATGATTTTACATTTAACTTCACTTAGGCCGGGACCGCTTACACTAGGTGTCCTGTCATCGAGCACAACAGAAGTCTCAACTCTTGTGGAGCTATTTGGGACTTGCCTAAGGAAAAATTAACCATAATGGAAGTTTCTGGACTGGAGCTCACCAGGGGAATGCCTCACGTAGTAAGCAAACTCTGTAAGGGGCGATCTGAAGGTACAAAGGTAAGTCACCGATAACACAAATAGATAATTTATTTCACCACTGCGGTAGCATGACAGCAAAAAGAAAAGGGAGCATTAAAAAGACAGAGGTGAAAAGTTATCATAATCTCATATCATGCACTAAAAAAGAAAGGGGGGCTGGCAGTTTGACTGACAGCTTCTGAGATGTCGCAGTTCAACAACAAGTTACTGGGGAGTAAAAAAGGGAACAAAAAATAGGAAAGGTGAGCACGAAGAGAGGTTACGTGAGTCCTGTCTTCTTCCCTCCTCCCTCCTCACCCAGATCAGACATTTTATATGAATTCCTCTAAAAGTAATACATGAAAAGATAAGGGAAATGTAAGAAAAGATACTCATGGAGAAGTGAGGATGAGGAAAATTTTCTGTATTGACTGTAAATTTCGACCAAGGAAGCAGCACTTTCAAACACAGCACTTTCAGACACTAATAAGAAAGGTTCAATAATGGCAAAATGACATTTTGATTACAGTCAACTGAGAGGAAAAAAGATCTTGACACAGTTCATGGTAGCAGGAAAAAGTAGGTTCTGGAAAAACGCCAAGCCATTTAATTTCGAGCTAGATTATGCCACCTTCACCTTACGCTATTCCACAAACAGCAGAGCTAAGATAAGGGGCAAAGTACTACTTAAACTGAGAAGGGTGACTTGATTTATTTTACAGTTCTGGGAGGTTTCCAAATCTGAAATAGGCTGTCAGCTTGTTGATAAAGCATAGAACGTGACAGGCAATATTTGGTTTGGGAACTGTTCTCAAAAATACCTCCTCCTTTAATCTCTCTCCCTCCTTTTCACTAATCCTGCACCACCATTACCACAGGCCTATAAAGGTTGTAAGAAGTTTCCTTTAGGGCCATCACTTTAGCTATTAGCCAAAAGAATAGCTCAAAAGCTTCTGTTCTCAGAAGCCTCCAAGTGTTTTGGATTCCCTTCCGGTTAGTTTTGGGTTTTTTTAAAGTCAATTGATTGTTTGCTTATCACCTCTAGCACATTCTAGTGCCAGATAAGGTCTCCTCATGCAACAGAAAATGGAGGTCAACTGGTAAACTCGTATTCACCCTGTTCAGAAATAGCAGCCACATCCAAGAGGCTGGGCATGGGCACATAACCTTTAGAAAAGACACACTGCCAGATGGAAGACAGAAAATCGCCAGAACCATAGAATCATAAAATGGTTTGGATTGGAAGGGACCTTAAAGATCATCTAGTTCCAACCCCCCCTGCCGTGGGCAGGGACACCTTCCACTAGACCAGGTTG
>NW_008795712.1:1414035-1422977 GCF_000699145.1 Aptenodytes forsteri | reverse complement strand
CTCTCAGCCCGTGGAATGACCCTCCTTCGAAGGGGCGCCCTCCCGCGCAAACCCGCGCCACGCCATTACTCCTGTGCCTGCCCAGGCCTCGTCAGCCGCCCCGGTGAGAGCTGCCGGCTCGGGGCCCCTCCAGGAAACCCCCCTGTACGCTGCGATCCCCCGCTCCGCTGCGGGACGCACCTGGACCGGTGCTGATCGCCTCTGCGAGTGACGATCATGAAGTTAAATAATTTGCTGCAGACAATTGTTCTTCAGTGTTAATTCAGAATTTGGGCACGATGCTCGGTGGCTCTGTGCCAAATTAAAGCACCAGCAAAGATCCCACCCTGCTATGCGCATGACTCAAAAGAGCCAAGAGTCTCATGCTGCTGGTACCTATATTTATAAATGTATATTTAATATAGTAAAACAACAACAAAAAAAAAAAAAGCGCCAGGAAGTCACCGTACTCCTGTGACACATTTGGAAATATTCAAGTACTTAAACATAGCTAATGCTATTTTAGATGCCTAAGGTATCTGAGACATCCTGCACTAAATGGTACAAGAAGAGTTACATCGTTATAGTGATGTCGTGGTTATTATGGTTCACTGTACACATAACAAATTTTATATTCCCAGTACCAAAAAGCCACTAGAAAGAGGGCGGGCTTACTGAGAAAAGTGGAGTAAAGAGACAACTATTAAAAGCACCAATTTAATAATATTCAAGCTCAAGAAGAAAGACCATGAATGAAAGAAGTCCTGTTTAGAAAGGAAAGAGTCATACATTTGAAACCGTGAGGTCATCTGGACTGATTAATTAGCAGACAATTACATTATATTCTGTTATTCACGCAGTCTTCCCTCTATTAAACCCAGCAGCGTAATTTTTACTGCCATCAAAATGGTATCCATCCACCTTCCCAAGGAGAAGTCCACAGGTAGAGTTAGGACTGATGAACGAGGAGGGAAAAGCGTGGACAGATTGTGAAGTAAACGAGTGTACTGGGAACGGACAGGGCTCACATTATCATAAATAAATCACATTACCATCAGCAAGGAATGACTTTGGGGAACAAAAGGAGGAAGGTAAAAAATCCCTCCAACCTTTCCTCACGCTCACCAGCAAAACTGCTGTACCAGAACTAGTTTGTGCCCTGACAGCTCGTGGGCCATAACGGATCCGCAGCGCTCGCAACCTAGGTCAGAGGAAAAGCTACAAAATAGAGCCATTAATATTTGTGCTTGATTAGTGGGTTTGATGTTCAAATCAGTATTAAATGTTAATGACTTAATCAGCAACGGAAAGAGATATAATTTGAATTAGTGCTAGTTCTTGACAAGGAAAAAAATTTAATACGGGGAAATTAAGTGACTTAAGGAAAGAAGTCACAGTAGTTACAATCATGGATCTCAACTGTGTGAACGCTAAATACGCTGAAGTCAGATTCATAAGATTTGGATTCAGCCCTTAAATTTGTCACATGCTTCCTGAACCGGGAAAGGCAAATTATACCCAGTTTAACACTTTAAGTTGGGGATAATATTTCAGAAGTGTGTGAGACAAAAGCCCTGAAAAGCAGAGGGCAAGACTTCCAAGACACGTATGACTCAGAAATGGAAATCAATAAGCTGCGCACCCTAGGCTTGTACACGTGAACGGAACGAAGCCGTTTCTCCAATCTAACTGAACTTCGTTATAAAGCACATATACTTGACGTATAAAACAGACTCCAGCCAAACTCATTTATATCATTATAAATCTCAAGACAGTAATTAGGGATGGAGAAATACGGTCACAATAGGCACTACTCCTGCATTATTTTATTACGTGTAACACATGTTAATGCATAGGTTCTCAGCTGGGTGAAGGACACAAGAACAAACAGGCTCATGGGGGTCAGAGTCACTCTCATTAGTACGGCCGCGTATGTGGGCATCCCGCATTAGGCAGAGCTGATCTCAAAACATATTCCTGCGAAAAAATCTGAGCAAGATGCAAACCTAGGAACCTGCTAGATTTATGCTTAAGCAGCACTTACTCTGCAGAAATGTGCTCATGAACTGAGATTGCACACTACCGCAAATTAATCACACAAGAAGGTCTTATTCGACTGCATAATCTACCAGGAAAAGGTGCACCACATGAGTAATATTTTGCAAAATTAAGGTCTATATTTGCTGACCAAACTTCAAACTAGGATCAAATAGCAAAATATTAGAAATCGCTCCGAGAAATCGGAATCATTCATTATGAGGAAATATGAAAACAATGACCATGATTTTGTCAATCAGAAACTCAGCATGTCAGCTGCAGCGCTAATACACTTATAATTAGGCCTGCCCATTGCTCACAGCAGATTGGTTTCACATTGCCTAGAATACTGCCAGACTTCCACTGCTAGAAGAAAATTTTCCCATACCAATGTCTATATCTATTCAACTTTTATGCATTCCAGAAAACTTTAATTCAGCCACTTGTCAAAACAATTTTAAGAAAATAAAGGAATGTTCTACCCGTGCTTAAAATAAAAATCTTTGCAGTCATTTAATTAAAGAGTTCCAGTTGCCTCTCTGTTTTGAAATAGGAATTTGAATGTAGATCTTGGCTTGCTCAGCATAACATCTCTTCCTTTGGACTTCTCAATCTGGAATTTAAAGTAGATGCCTCAAAGCTCATTGCTTTCCTCAGTCAAACAAAAAAACTGTGAAAATCCACTACCAGTCTGTTGTATCTCGATGAAGTGGTGGATGTTCATAGTACACAATGATCTAATACCCCTACCAATTAGTTCATTTGGCTTTCTTAAGCCCATGTAGCTTTCCCTGAACCTGCACTCCTTCTACCTCACTTCCATCAACATGAAGTGTGGTCTTCAGGTATTGTCTGGGCTTGATTTTAAAACACAATATTAGCTGAAGTTAGACAGCAAAAGCTTGTCTAAGACATTGTCAAATCCTAATATAGGCAATACACATTGTTTTAGTCTATGTAACAAACTGGTAGGGGAGCAGCTGACGTTAAAAGGTGGGGGACAACTAGGCTATAGCTTGGCAAATTCAGGTCACAGCTGAAGCGGTGGACTTTATTACCGATCGCTGGCACACATAATTTGCGCTTATTCACTCACATGTGTTAGTATCTTACCTTAAATCCCAGAAACACCCGTCTCAACAATCTAACTTGGAAGATTTTAAACAAATAAAACTCGCAACAGAAGGAAGATAAGCAAGTTTCAGGTTTAAGCTGATGAAAATTCTTGCCTTAGTAAGGACTACGTAATTGAGCACAAACAAATAGTTTTAGAACTAATTTTATGGTAAGAGTTTGCTATGACACCTTCGCAGTTTCTCTACATTATCTTTCAAAAGGAAAAGAACAAACGGTAGCACTTCCTAGAGCTTCAGTGAAGGTTGTTCTGTTATGGTTTGTTTCATTTTGGTTTTAATTTGCAAAAAGGTTCAACTCTTTGTACACTGTAAATCAAATTAAGGCCTGCCTGGGGACTCATCATCCCAAGCATCCAATGAAGAAAACACATCAGGACTGATGCAAATTTATTGGAGGATTTCTGCACAAAGGAAACAACAAAATAGCCAAGAAGCACCACATATTAATGAGGAAACAGATGATAGTTAATTAAATAAATATTCTCGGCAATGCTCCAAGGAATGAAATTATATGGGTGTCGGAGAGCCAAATTTTGAAGCAGGTTACTAAGATTTAAACTACATTGCTCATTGTTTTTCTTTCTACTTAGGGAGCGAAAGTACGTAAGAGACAGACAGCTCTTAGAAATCAGGCATCTAAAAGCATAGTAATATCACACATTCTCTGCTGATGGTTAATTAAGAGTTTCCTTGGGAAAAAAAAATTCTATTTTTGTTAACTCTGTATTTATGCTTATTACAAGTATTTTCATTTCTTCCATAAAAATAATTAATCAATTTAATTATTACAATACTAATGTAATCTTAAATACTACACTGAAAATAGGTTAGAGAATTTTAAGAATTACTTATTTGGAAGGCAAATTATGGGGGGCTTTGATTAATAGGAGTCCTTTCAAGTATTTTAGGAATAGTACAGCAATATAACACCCTGACAAAGAAACTAGGTTGTGATGTAGACAAGACGGAAGACTAATTTTCCATTTCATCTGACTGTGGCTGAGTCTTGTGACTGATGGGTTACAGGTACAGACCCACGCAAAGGTTCATTGAAGTGAACCTGCGCAATAGAAATTGAAATTCTGTTGGTCTTCGTGTGTATCTAGTTTGGCCTTGGGTCCTCAACAGGAAAAGGCTGCAGCAGAATGTGCAATCAGGGTCTCCCTGACAAACCAAATTATTTAGTATCATTATTACATATGGAGCTCGTTTATGTTCACTGGGGCTTTTGGCTGTTGTTTTATTTTAATTAGTGAGATGGAGGGGGGAAAAAAGCTTTAGTTGATGACTGAAATGGCTGTCCTCATTGAGGATAGTGGGTTTTTAGTCGTGGACTTCAGTTTAACCCTACTTTCTTCTAAAAATAAAAACAATAGAAGCATGATATTATTTCTACTGACTTTTGACTGTATGCCTGTACCACTTGGTTTCTCAAATCACTTCCAAATCGTGAATAGCATTAACCATCAGTAACGGCTGAACAGCTATAGAGCCAGTTGTGCCCCTTTTGGCAGCCACTCACGTAAGTAAACTGACATCTTTCGTGCAATTAATATTTCAGGAAATTCTCTGAAATACACATATGCTAGTTTTACTCACACTTGCTCATACACGCCTTATACAGAAATCAGTAACGTCTCCCATTTTCTTTTAACCGAGTTTGTAGTTGGAATCAAAATGAACTCGAGTCACCCGAGATCATTATTTAACATTTTCAAGTACGTGCTTGTAGTCAACAGCACTCACGTAGTTCATAGACGCTGTTAGCAAACCAACATCTCCCAGGGCTTCCGACTTTATGTGCAAACTGCGGCTACAAGGAACAAAGGCCACGAAGACAGAATTTGATTTTTTACATTCCTAAACGCAGTGGTTATGTTTACAAGAGCAAGTAATTCAGTTCCACCGAAATAAATCCGTAAACAAGCAGTTGTTGATAAAGTCCCTATCTGTATATTATATGCAGTACAAGGTGTTATTTGGACCAGACTTACTCTGATCTTCTGATTGCATATGCGTGTGAAGCGGCCCGAAGGTCAGTCTCTAGCTCAGATTTTATTTTCCGATATGATGAGTTGGTTTAGTTTCCTGCAGAAGGAGTCTTAGTGTATACACCAAACCAAGCTGCTACACAGAAAGGAGGGCTTTCTGTGGATTCAGTTTAAAGTGACGCTAATGCCGCAAAGAAATTTTAGCCGTTCTTTTCTCTCCCTTTTCATCTGATATCCATTTAGCAAAATCAGAAAATGCTCGTTTTATGCAGATGAGCAAACTTTTGTTATTAATTTCACCCCCAATTGCTTACATGTTCACCAGCAAATACAAACACAGAAAAACATTAACGATGCGATAGTCTGCAAATAGTCTGTGGTTCAATTCCATAAGGTAGTTCATTACCCTAAACAAATGGGAGTTGTTAAAAAGTCTTAGCAGAAAGCAGAAAATCATACAGGACTAATATTTGCAGGCAAGCGCTATAAGAATGTTTCTATCACTGCCATTAAATTATGTAGTGGCCGGTTCTTCACCATTACTCCACCCCCTTTTTTTTCCTGGGACTGTTACTGAGCTTTAAAGATTTATATGACAGGTTTGTCAGCAAATCAGCAATATTCTGAATCTTCCCAAAATCACAGTAATAACCCTGACTGCACTGTGGACTAAAATATCACGTCATTCCTCTTTTTGCAAGATTCATGTTTACTAGTCCTCTCAACTAAAGGAGAGCGAACTGCAGTCCACCGTGCCCCTTGAAAATTTTTTACAGTGATATCTCACTGAAGAAACAGACTGTGTGCGCGCATGGTAGATAAAAGGAATATCCCTCTTGCGGAAGTTATCAATAAACTATCTAAGAAAACGCAAATTCTAGTCTTCATTATTATTAATCATTGATATTGGGCATGCTCTTGCTAGGAGCTGAGCAATCTGGCTCTAAGCCAGTAAAGCACTTAAGCATTTTCTTATCTTTATGCATTGAAGTCAATATTATTATTCACATGCTTAAAGTTAAGCGTGTGTAAAAGAGCAGAATGTTCAGCCTCGCTCCAGACTGAACCCGCCAGAAAAGCACATTTAATGGAATATGGAAATATAAAAATAAAATCCTAGGCCAGAATGTTCTACAGATTGAAATTATGTTCATTTTTAAATAGTTCTATTCCTCCAAGATTTGCTCCATTTCATCAGCTTGACAGTATGACAGTGCGTGTGTGTCCAACAGAGGAGAAAGATTTGAGGATTACAATTCAAATATTATCTTATAATATTTATCCCTGTATCTTATAAAACTATTAAATGCTAGGGACTCAATTCATGCCTGATGTAACTCTGGCTGAAATCAAAGAGTTGCAGCAGAGATGAAATTACCCTCATGTGTGTATGAGCGTGTGCTTTTTCCGTAGATGTTGCTAGACTTCAGCATGTTAAGCTTTTGTAAACCTCCATTAAAGAGCTTTTATGAACTACTGTTGCAGTTTCCATAGAAACAGCAGATCATAATTTCTGTGAGAATATAAAACCTTTTTCAACACATTTGATGGTAATTTTCTCAAAATGACCTCCAGGTAATTAATGTGATAGTTTGACCCCTGCTTTAACATTATTTTCTAAGAAACAAGCTGTATTGCTCCTTCAAAAATCTGAATACATTGTTCATACCAAGCAAAAAAGACCTTGAAAGTTTGGGAACTACTCAAGCAGGTAGTGTATATGTGGCCAGTTCATGTTTCTGCTTCTTTTAACACATTCCTCTGACTTTGCGGAAGATTACACACATGTGTATGACCTCTGTGCCTTTGCAAAATTAGCAGTCAGAAACCTGCGAAGTGAAACCAAATAAAAACGGAGTCGTCCATCTGTCTAAATCCCACTGAGAATCCCTGTTCTCAAAACTTAAGAATTTATTGCATGACTTGCACACAACGTGAAACGCTTTTGATGAAATTTTAGCGATCACATTCTCTCTCTGAGCAACGCTACCTTTCTGGAAATGCTGACTACAGTGCCAAGAGAACAACAGAGCTTTCAGAATTTTACCTTATTTTCACAAGATTAAAAGAAAATGAAGTCAAACAAGATTTTACTTTAACCCCACGTACCTAATTGAGATGACTAATTTCTATTTACTTCAAGAATTGATTAGAATTTGATTCTGATGGTGGATTGGACGTGAGGAAAAATGTCTTTACTGAAAGAGTGGTTAAACATTGGACCAGGCTGCCCAGGGAAGTGGTTGAGTCCCCATCCCTGGAGGTATTTAAAAGACATGTAGATGAGGCGCTTAGGGACATGGTTTAGTGGGCATGGTGGTGTTGGGTCGACGGTTGGACTCGATGATCTTAGAGGTCTTTTCCAACCTTAATGATTCTATGATTCTATTAGACATTTGCAATTTTGGAAAAATGCTATCAAACTTGGGAATTTAACTTTAGGAATCTATTACTGAAAACCTTCTCCAGTTATATTTACCCTAAATCTTTATTTATCCTGATCTACTCTCTCCAATTACAGGAATGCGTCAGTTTTCTTTCTTTCTTTCTTTCTCTCTTTCATTGTTTTCAATATTGCAGTTTTGTTCTCCTTTCCCAGCTGAACTCTTTTTACCTGGTGCTACTCTCCCTGTTTGCTTACAGTTCTGTATTTGTTGTTTTTTTCATTTTTTTGTTTCCATGAGAAGATCTCATGGATCATCATCTCGGTTTTCAGAGATTCGTTTCCTAGTTATGCACTTCCACTTTTTCTTATAGTTTTACACAGAATGGCACCTTTGTTCAAAAACGAGTAAATGTAAAAAAATCAAATGAAAGGATGCTGCTTTCTATATCAAAAATTTGGAAGTCTTCTCCAAAAGGGGTTATTTGCATATACTCATCAATATATGAAAACTACCAGCTGATTAAAAGTATCACGGAAAATATATCAATCAGACTGTCTCCTCAAACAATCTGGACTATTTTGTATATTTATTTAGATATATACGTTAAAGTACAAAATAGACATCACTGTTTCTGAGAGCATTAAAATGCGCAGAGCAGCAATCTGTCTCCTTCTGAGTCAGACCCTCAAATTGTGCAGTTCACATCAAAGCTTATTTTTCGTTGGGTTCTGTTACTATTGGAAACGCCGCTGTTCTCATGGACAGCATTTTAAAAGATATGTATACCTATTTGCCATGGAGCTCAGACACTTTCTGTCTAGTACAGAAGGAATTCTCTTTATATGCTTAATCGGAACAGAAACTGTTGGACTGCTAGAGGTCGTTTGTTGCTTGCTCCAAGAGATGGCTACTTCTTGCATAAACTCTCTTGACCACCTCTTTCCGGAAGCTGTCTTTACTGAGAAGACTTTCCTTTATATACAACTGTAGGTATAAAGAATAAAAAGATATTTGTATACAAAAGCTAATTCTGTTCACTCGTGGGGGGAGAAAGGAAAGAATGTTTCTCTTTTACAAACATTTCAGTGTTTTTTCCGTGGTTCTCAGGATTTGATCGAAGTTTCCAAGTATTCTAATAGGTTCTTCAGCCTCCGGAGTGTAAACCAAAGGTATTATCTGAAAGTGGCAGCATGACCCTAGGGTGATGCTCATGGGAAACCAGTAGAAACGTAAGCGAACAACTCCAGACTCGTCTCTCTCACACAGGAGAGTTTAGAGTTGTATTTCTGCAGCCTACCAGTACTTAAAGGGGGCTTAGAAAAAAGATGGCGGCAAACTTTTTAGCAGGGCCTGTTGCGACAGGACAAGGGGGAATGGCTTTAAACTAAAGGGGGGGAGATTGAGACTAGATA
>NW_008795712.1:1373188-1413968 GCF_000699145.1 Aptenodytes forsteri | reverse complement strand
TACGAAGTGGCCCCTCCCCGTGGCAGGGGGGTTGGACTAGATGACCTTCAAAGGTCCCTTCCAATGCAAACTATTCTATGATTCTATGATTTCCATAGAGAAGAAAAAAAAACCCTGCCTCTTCTTCTTGCATTCTGCATGACCTTGTAAATATGCATTTAACCTCATCACTTAGCTGGAAGGACTAACATAATTTCAGTTCTTCAAAGAGGTCCTTACCACTGTCTTCAATCTCTTTTTATGTCATCTGAATATCCACTGGTTTAATTACCTCTTTTTCCCCAGTGACTGTTTTTCAAAAAATTTAATCTTTTCTGCAACTTTACATACTAGAAAAACCATAACCTCAAGTTTGATACTCCAGTATTGATTGCTAAAGGATACTGGGTCGGTGGGCTGGCTGTCAAAAGCTGCCGTTGTCTCCTCCCACGCGTAAGGGCTACTGCTCAAGGGTTGTCCTCTTTCCCCGGAAAAACTGCAATGGGCGCAAAAGTCCTGTAACACGATCTAGCTACAAAATGTGTTCTAATTCAACTTTGTATTGTTAGTAAACTTTCTCTGTGAATGTCTTTCTCTAGGGCAAGCAAAATGTGCTTGACTCTCAGTTTCCTCGTAACCAACGTTAAAAACCGAGCACCTGAGCGTGCATAACCTGAAGAATCAAGTACAGAAGGGAGTCGCTCATTCACAGAATATTCAGCTGCTGGCCCTGATAGCCCAGTAAGTATGTTAGGTCTTTTTTTTAATCTTGCTTTGTTATCCTAAGTTCTGTAGAGAGCTAAATTTTCTCGTCTTGCTGGTCTTCGAAGTGCAAGAGGAAAACTGCACTTACCCTACCTCTTCATTAACAGCATTTGTTCCATTCCTGGCAGCGTGTTTCTGTTGTGCCTTGCTCAGTCACAGGTTCTTGTGAAAGAAACACATAACTGACATGCAAGATTGAACTTCATCTCCCCGAGCAACCCTTAACACTGTTCAGTGTTCAGGATTTCCAGGAAGAAATGGGCATTGCTGTATCTACTGCTCTGTTATTCATTAAGTGGAAAAGTTGCCGCCTTGGCTGGTTGTAATCCCTCCGGGTTCACATTTATTTATTTATTTATGGAGGCAAAACATTTTGAATCCTTCTGCAATCTCTTGATAAATTTTATTCTGCAAAATTCAATGCATTCGTTGATTACGTATAGATTCAACCTAGTTCGTTTGTGCCATTTTTAAAGGAATGTCCAAAATAGAACACAGTACTCCACCCAGGCAAGTAGGGCAGCATAATGACCTTATTTTACGTGTTTGACATTTTCAGTAGGATCACGTTGCTTACTGTATGAAATTTCCCATCTCCTGCAACTGTATATTTCAAGCCCACAAAATAACAATATCATTTTGTAATAAAATTTCTAGCGCTTTGTGCATTTTCTATACACCTCTCGCAGTTTATGTGTACTTCAGCTGTCATTTTACCTTCCTTTATATCTTTAACATCACAACCCTTTTTTGCTTTCAGGTTCCTGATGATTTACCAGCAAATTCTCACGAGTACACTCACTGAAAAATGTATTTTAGATCATCTAATGATAATCTTTTCTAGCATCAAACTGTAGTTGCAGTGGACTAAGAATAACTCAAAGCCACAGCTTAGACTGATTTTAGGATGCTTAGAGTCCTCCTTTGGAAATGGGACACTGGGTTCGCTTCCCTGCTACCGTCAATGTTTATTTATTCATAAAATGGACAAAGGGTCAAAGGCATTACCTGGAAAAATGTGTTTCCTTCACTGCTTGGTGAGCAAGGGGATCTCTTAGAGAGCGGAAGAAGATCCATTAAAATCCCACTAGTCAAAGGAGGGAGCCAAAAGCTGGATTTCTCACATCTGGTGAGAGCATCCGCGTCCCTAAACTCTTGGGGAAAGTTCACCTTCTTCTTGCTTTATATCTTCCTAGAGGTGCCCCACATGGAAACACTTGGTTTTAATCCGAAGGCCTTGTTTTACCCAGTTTCCTTTGTTTTCAACAGAAAAATCCTAAATTATGTCATCACGAACTTTTTCAAATCACATTTGATAATGAGTCAGAAGAACTGATTAGTTGCACGGTTCTCTTTCCACGTCCTTGTTTCTACCTACAACACGCCCAGCACAAGGCAGGGAAAGTCACCACCTGCCCCATGAGCAGCGCACCCCAAAGCGGACGTGCACGTTATTAGCAGGGCAGCTCTCTGGGTTGCACCAACGGTGACTATAACGAGCGCCTAGAGAACTACGGCATTTAAAGGCATCTAAATTCAGGTGTATTAACTCTGAACTGAATCCAATCCCTAATGTGCATTTTTATCTCTCGGCTGCTCTCGAGATTTTTGGCAATTCTTCCCCCACCTATTTGCCATCTATTCCTGTATGGATCAAGTTGATCTTGTGCCGTTACTATTCATTTTTACACTAATCACTTCAGAAAGAGATTTGTAAAGTGTCCAATTTCCATTTAACTTCGAGAGCTACATACTTAACTGTCTTTTGTCTATTTAGAGACGTTCACCATAGTTTACAGGTAAAATAGAAGGAATGCAACAATAGGGATACTGATACAAATTCTTATTATTATCCAATCATTTTCCAAAGAGAAAATTATGATTTGTTAGCACTTTCCAAATAATAAGTCAGCACACAAATCTTACTTTACTCAGAGAAAAGATCCTACACACCAACATATTTATCCTGTTGTCAGCCATTTACAATCCACCACCTAATCCTCTCCAGCACTAATCTTCTGTAACACATTAAAATAGCCAATCAGACCTTCTAAAAGGAGATGACAGAAGTGACATTATAAAAAAGAGATAGATTTGGCAATATCACCTTGAGGCCACCCTAGAATTGGGACACGCTAAGCCAGGCATTAGGTAGAGATAGATATAGGTATAGATAGATATATAGAGATAGATACAGATATACACACACACACATACACAC
Organism: Aptenodytes forsteri; assembly: GCF_000699145.1. Lineage (NCBI taxonomy): Eukaryota > Metazoa > Chordata > Aves > Sphenisciformes > Spheniscidae > Aptenodytes > Aptenodytes forsteri. The sequence continues at coordinate 1,411,003 of NW_008795712.1, read as the reverse complement.
ACATAAAGAGATGAAGTCCACATCTGTAACAAGAAAATCTTGACAAATGGCAGAAAATTATCATTGTTTCTTGATAGTATGTTTCAGAGATCATTTGATCATGATGAAGATGATTACTTCACGTTTTTCTACATTCTTGAATATGATGTAATGTATCAACACATTAATTGAAATTTTGGTCACAATTAGCATGTATTAAATTCCTGATTAGTTGTATGCATTTAAAGCACTTTAATTGGTTTGTTTCCATTGATATAATGTAATGTGTTTTAAACTATGTAATTTAGAGGTGTGTATTTAGTTATCATTGATTAGCTAATCAAAAGTATTGTCACAAGTGTATGAATGCTGGGTTAATTATGTCTGAAACTCACATTTCTCAGGAAATAAGTGATATAACAATTTTCCCTCTGGCTGTGTTAGCACATCATTTGCTTCTTTTATTAAGTCATGCAGATATTAACATGAGTTTGCATTCTCTCGCTTTTTCTGTAAAGCACTTGAAATGTCTAACAACAGATCTATTCCTCTGATTAACTTCTTTTAAACTTGTAACTCCAGTGACTTATAAGAAGTACTCATGTGAAATATTTACGACGCATTCACACCAGCGAAATTAAAAATTCAGACACCACAGACAGGAAAACTAGCCTCTTCTCCATTTACAAACTCTGTTTTCCTTTTTTAGTATTAATTTGTGAGATCTTCATTCAAACTGGGCAATATTTGGTACCGACTGTCATCAACAGCACCACTGCCGTCGGCATCAGCGTGGCTGAAGTGGCTGCATTGCCGTTATTGAGGGGGCCTTTAGTTTCAAACAGCTCAGTAGAACTAATCCATGAAAAGCATGGTTCAGCAAGAAATATCGCTTAGCCCTTGAAGAAATATTTTTATATTTTTAGAATTTGGTAATATTATATAGAATTTTTAAGATTTTTTATTCATTGGATTCAGATTCTCTAAATGACACTTAAGCATATTTAAAATAATAAAAGATTTTTTTAAGACCTACTATATATTTTTCTATTTCTCATCTGAGTTCATCTTGCCATTTAAAATCCAAAATTGTTTTCCTCTGTGAATTTCTCCTTTTCCATTTAGTAAGCTTGCTTTTTCCTTTGATTTCAATGGAACTGAAATTTTGTTTAACAGGAACTTCAATTGTTTGAGCTCTATGTCATTCAAGACGTTCTTATACAGCAATTTCAAAAGTGATATTCACCTAACTGTGAGAGAGATATTTCTTAGTAAACCGATACAGTGACAATACAATGTGCTTTTTGAGGTTGTACCAAAATATCAGCAAGAATTCACTACAATGGCTATAAAAGGTGTAGTTCAGAACGACCAAGTTCACTTTGCAAGCCTCAGGCATAATGGAGAACCAAACCACGCTGCGTTATTTTCATTTTTCCCATGGCTCCCACGTCACGGCCAGTACAGAAGTGATTACCAAGCTTTGAGTTATAACCAAAGAACATATTAAATGTTCCTCAAAACCACCACAGTAAATTTTCAGGCATTCTGTTTAATGCTTTGGCCTCATGGTCATATCATAGGCCAAGACAGCTTAGAAATTGCAAAATGCGTATTACCCAGTGCTGGATACGTTTCCAGTGGGAGACCACAAGGTTGTATCAGTTCACCCAACTACCAAGGGCTTTTTGTGAGTCACATAGCGAGGCGAGATGCTGAAGTGGTTTTGGTTCATTCCGGGTCATCAGGAGACTCGCATTAAGGTTCACGTCACCTTCCTTGGCCCAGGGTAGCGCAGCTGAGCCCCGTGCTCAGTCTAGACTAAGACTTGGAAGGGAGTTAGTTGGCTGATCATGGATGGAGCATCTCACCACTTTACCAGAAAGATTTAGCGATGAGTCCGTGCTCACAGGGAGCGCTGGGCACAAGTGGACATACCAGCTTTGACCTAGAAAGCCCTTTGGTTCAACACCACCTTACGCTCCCTCTTTCTCCCTTTCTCTCCATTACTCTCTGCACCTAGTACTGAAGCAAATGAAACCGTTTAAAAATGGAAATTAACAATACCTATTTTAGTAAGAGCTGTCTTTCAAATTGTCTTTTCATCTCTATACAGAAATGTTCAGAAAAGTCCAACCTACTGAAGTAGTCCAAGACAAGCTTTAGAATTTAATACCAACCACCTGGAGTACACATAAAGACAAACCCTAGGTAAATACTAACTAAAATGCAAGATGGTCAATATTCCATATAAACCTAAGAACATCCACACAGGATCTGACCAAAAGTATATCTGGGTCCCCTCTCTTTGATAGCGCTTTAGATGTTGCCCAGTATAACAACATAAGCACACTGTGGTATTTCCTCATACATTCTCTCATTTCCAGTTATCTGCACTAAAGGCCACTCTTGGAAATGATATTTATTGTTTAACAGGTCTTCATGGATTGTTCTTCTCTGAATTTCTCTAAGCACCTTCTGAGCTCTTGTAAACTCCTGGCATTCACAGTAGCCTTTGCCAACGAGCTCCACACAGGCTGCGTGAGCCACTGAACCAAGAGACCCCCAACTTTCCAACAAAGTAAACCATGTTTTCTTTGAGTATGAAGAGGTCTCCAAAACATTAGATCTCATAACTGACTTTTTACTGAATAAGCAAGGTACTTTGTTTCATTTTAGGGATATTTCAGATTGAATTAGTTGTAATTACCATGTCCCTCTCCAGCTGATGCCATTATATTAATTTAAGTTATAATAAAGTGCTCAGCATTTCAAATTAGAAAGATAAAATGTCTAACATTTCAATAAGAACTTTCTGCCTAGTATGTGTGTCGTGGTTTAACCTCAGTCGGCAACTGAGCACCACCCAGCCGCTCGCTCACTCCCCCCACCCAGTGGGATGGGGGAGAGAATTGGAAGAGCACAAGTGAGAAAAACTCGTGGGTTGAGATAAAAACAGTTTAATAATTGAAATAAAATGATAATAATAATATAATAATAATAATATGATGATAATAATACTACTACACAAAGCAAGTGATACACAGTACAATTGCTCACCACCCACCGACCGATGCCCAGCCAGTCCCCGAGCAGCGGCCCCCCCGGCCAGCTTTCCCCAGTTTCTGTACTGAGCATGACGTCCCATGGTATGGAATGTCCCTTTGGCCAGTTGGGGTCAGCTGTCCTGGCTGTGCCCCCTCCCAGCTTCTTTTGCACCTCCAGCCTGCTCAGTCGGTAGAGCATGGGAAACTAAAAAGTCCTTGACTAGTGTAAGCACTGCTCAGCAACAACTAAACCATCGGTGCGTTATCAACTTTGTTCTCATCCTAAATCCAGAACACAGCACTGTACCAGCCACTAGGAAGGAAATTAACTCTATCCCTGCCGAAACCAGGACAATGTGTCATCTAGCGAATTCATGATGTTGTGGTATAAATCCTTTCTAAATGCTCGATTTGGATGTCTTGTGCATCTCACCCACTACTTTGCCACTCAGAAAGAACACGGCCAACTCAAGCTCATGCAAGTAGAATTTTTATGTATCATCATGCACAGCTCACGCTCTCTTCTTGCTGCTCTCAGTTGTCCCAGTAAACCCAAATGAATCTTGACCCTTTCCAAACGCCAGGTCGATTGTTTCAAGAATCGGTCAAAACAAGTTTTATTTATTTCCACCCCACCAAAACAGAGGCAGTTCAAACAATGTATCCCTGACTAATAAAACTACCATCTTAGGAGCCTCAGATACTAAAACATTTAAAGGTTAGGACACTCACAGAATACAGAATGAAAGATTTTCAAACTAAGCGAGCCACGCGTGCACATCATCAGAAATTGTGAACAACAAAAACACAACAAGGGCACTTGCCCCACACATGATCTGACAATAAGCCTGCGTCGTCAGAGGATGCACGGTAGCCAAAACTGGCGATGTGCTATGAATTATGCAAACAACTAATAAAAAACTAGTATATTTTCGACTATAAAATACAAACGTACCGAATGAACTAGAAGTTGCGTGCGGATGGATCAAATATACACCAATTTGCTTTTGAGATGTCTTTAATAAGTTCACAGAGAATGACATCTAACCTGAATGTTTTGTTCAGCAATACGCCAGCTTTGCCTTACCTCCCAACTACTAATACATTTCAGCAGAATATATTTATTTATTTCGTTGTTTGTTTTTAACCACTGATAACTGAAACAGGCTGCAGAAGGGTTGCACAGAATTACATCATGCGTTTCTTGTAGATGATATCCCTTCCCCCTCCTGTGTCACTTGATTCTTGACTGAGCTAAAGCACTGAAAAATTAGACTTCATTTCAGTATGCTAATAGCAATCTATCCCAAACAATGTAATCAAGGCCTCATGTGCTCCTGTAATTTCATTCTTGACATAAGTCTGACAGCTATTTATTGTTGGAGGGAACTGTGGGGAGGGGAAGAGAAAAATTCCTGTAATTTCCCCTCCCCCAACAAACACAACAGCTTTGCAGTTTAAAGCAGGATCTTTGTGAAACGCACAAAATGGTAATAATCATGGGGTTTACATATGTCTTGTCTTAAGCAATCAAGGCAGAGAGTTAACGGAGAGGCACATTCAGATGTGCCAATTCCCAAACTGGCCACCTCTGATGAGCCAGCTGTGAGCTTCAATTGTCACATTATAATTTAGGCAAGGAGGAGGGGGGGGAGAGAAAGGCATCCAGCTCCACACTGGATGAACATAATTATTCACAGCAGGATGCTGCAGAATTAATTTAGCCAATCAGAATTATAGTGGGGGCTGGGTATCGGCAGCAGCGAGCGTGAAAAAGGAGAAAGACGGGAGAAAGGAAAATCAGGAAAGGGATCAAAAAAATGTGACTAGCACCTTGCTAATGTTTTGATTCTGCATCCCTCAGTGTACTTGGAATACAATGAAGTGAAAACAAAACTGCTACATAGATGCTCCTGGCTCAACGGGGCTGACTTGAAATTAGAGAAGCTGTGAATTTGGTACGTCGGGAAAAAGCCAACAGTCGGAGGGTTTTTGTGAAATATAAAATGCTACCTGGCTGTATCATACTGAATAATACACTACCGGATAAACATAAATCTGGGAACAACGCTCGCAATTCTGCACCGTTCTCGTTTAGCACTTTAGAAATTCTGCCAAAACTCCACTTAAATAATAGAGGAGCCATGAAAATAATCCCCAGCCCAGCCTGTACTCAAATGATGTGATCCACATAATTTCATCTCACAATCTATCACAAATGTTGTGTTGACAACTTTTCCGGGTGCAAGTTAAAGGAGCTGACCAGGGGAGTGACGAACTGGAGCTCTGCCATTAGAGGTCAGTAGCTTTGGACCCAGAGACAAGCATTTTGTTTAGTGATTCCATTAAACTGATCACCGGTGAACACTGAACAATATTGGCCGTCACTACGCTTCAGCATAAAACACCCATTGAGATGAATGGGAAGGTCACCATTCCCATATGTTTTTCAAGCTTTCTGTGAATTTTGAGTGCAGCATTTAATCGGTTTACAATTTCCCAACACCTTTTTTCAGAACTTAAATGATTTTTTTGGTAGCAAAGAAACTAGTAAGATATATAAAAGAAATCAAGCAGAAATGCGTATTTTCGTTTACTTTAAGCTGTTAGTGTCCAAATACTTCAGCCTAGCTCTTCAGGATATATAAAAGAAATCAAGCAGAAATGCGTGTTTTCGGTTACTTTAAGCTGTTAGCGTCCAGACAAATACTTCAGCCTAGCTCTTCAGAGCACCAAGAGAGTAAATTTGGAGAGGAAGAATTCTTCTTCCCATTTCTATTCACCTTACAGAGAACAGACCAGGACCAGGACCAGAGAAGTCATGCTCTTTGACCCTCGTATCCTCCTTTAACTGAAGCAAAGGATAATACAATCTGCACCGCATCAGCCCGTTTGCCCCTGTTCCTGCCGACACCCTCTTTGCAGGGACAGCTGTAAAACTAGAGGGAAGATTGACAAGATACGGAGTATTTCCACTGCTGAGATATCTAAACTTCGAGCGTCGAATCCACCCTGCATAAACACAAATCCCTCTCTCTTTTCATAATATAGGGAGAGAAGTTCTCAAGTTTAGATGACCCTAAGCTATAATTCTACCCTAGGAGATGCTTAAAGAAGCAATATGTAGAAAACGAATCTCCAGAGTACCCAATTCATTTCCACTTAAATGAAAAATACAATTATTATACTGTAAGGCAGAAGCTTGCTTTTTTTCTTTTCTTTTCCTGGAATTGTACAAGCATGACAAATGTAACTGAAGCAGAATCCTTGAGTTCCTGTAAAAGTTAACTTAAGCTTCTGCTCTCTGATTCTGGTAACGGTGAGAAAAATGACAGGAAGGTTGGTCAGATTTTATTTCTGGCAATAATGTTTGATGTACACCACTGTCAATGAGAACCATGATTTAATCTGCAAGGATATAAGGCCTTGTGGTAAAAATGGTATAACTACAAATCCTGATTAACAATCACTGCAACAGTAAAATTGGTTCCCATAGCAACAAGACTGAAATTATACAACAAACGGCAATGCCACATCAGATAAATCACTCCATGAAATGTCCCTTTTTGGAAACTGTTTGGCTTTCTGCTGCCTTCATCTTTAAGGACTTGCAAATATTACTTTCCATCTCCTGATCGTCACTGCTCATCCTCTGAATTCCATCATCATTTGTTCTTCTAATAACCAAGGTAAAATGAATAAAATAAAAGTAATAAGAAGACAATATGGTATTTAACATCTGAAAGCTCATTCCCAATCCTGGCAGTTTAAAAAAATACACATTCCTATATATTTTATAATTTTTTCTCTTTTCATTTGCCCTATGTTTATTTTATGGCATTTCCATAACTTCACTTTCCAAAAGCAAATATTAATTTTAGATATTTTGCATTTGTAAAACACATGACTGCAGTCGCCTTCTTTGTATGCATTGCTTATGGAGACAAACACTGTAACCGAGGAAGAGGTGCGCTATAAAAGAAGAAAATAGCACTTGGAATTAGAAATTATGTATTAATCACTTACAAAATGTACAAAGTCTCTTTCAAACTGCATCAAGAATGACCCTTTGACTTATAAAATGCGTGATTCCACCTACATAGCCCACGTACAGTCTGACTTTGTGAAGTTGTTATTACAGAACTGCTTAAAGTAGTTGCATATTACGCACCGCTTTAGGGAATCAGCCGTTTGCTATGATGATTGTATATATACACGGCTACCAAAATATAGGTAGATAGGCATATAGGTGCGTAGGTAGGTAGGTAGGTAGGTAGACAGATAGATAGATAAGACAGACAGACAGGCAGACCGAGCCATACACAGAGTATCAAAATGGTTAGGGGTCTGGAACACAGGACACATGAGGGGATGCTGAAAGAATTGGGTTTGCACGACATTAAGAGGAGAAGGCCGAGAGTCCATCTTGTTGCTGTCTACCTAACTGGAGGGTGTAGGGATGATGAAAGCAGACTCTTCTTGCAGGTGTAAACTAAAATGACAAGAGGCAACAGACAGAAGTTGAAACATGGGAAATTCCAACTCAAAAAAAGAAAGAATAATAAATTTATCACTGACCTGATCAAAAGCCGGGGCAGGGCTCAGAAAAACAGTGGGACCTGTCTGGTCCTCTAACAGTCAAAGGCCTGAGCAATCTGCTCTAAGTGCAGGATGTTGAACTAAAGACCTCGGGAGGTCCCTCCCATCCAACGTGGTCCTAGGAGTCTGTCTCCACTAGGCCAGGGACAGCACTCATCCCTTAAATTTTAATGATCCTTCATTCAAACAAAAACACCTAGAGTAATTCTTTGAAAAGAGCTGGAAGAAATCGGTCCCTCCATAAAATACTGAAAAGCCTCTTGAGCATCTTGCACTCAGAAAACAAGCAACACTATTAGAGCTGAGAAAGTCTCTTCTTTTTTAACTGAGAGGCTAGCCAAGACTAGAGGTGGCTGTACCAAGACAAAGGAGAAACGCCATCTTTCAGATAACAAGCCACGAGCTGCAGGAGGAGGACCCTGGAAACCTAATCTAACCTCAACGACAATGCAGAAAGCGAGACGTGAAAGGGTTGCCAGAATTTACTGTTTTCGTCTGGACTTGTCTACCTTCCGAGCCGTGTAAACACTATCTGTTTGCTTAATCTATCACAAGTCTCTGAACCACAAACCTACAGTGCTGCCGTGAGGGGAGCTCTTGAAGATGAGCTAGCGTTTACACTAGCGAAGTTCAAATAACTGAAGAGTTAAATCACCATGTCTCAGCTCTTCAAAGAGAGAGATAAAGAGCGGACCTGCTCCCCCAGACTGCGCATCAGCCTCCAGAAGCAGTTCGTGGGCTCGGCTTAAATCCAAGAAGCTTGAAGATATATAAAGGGATCTCACGCAGAACCATGCAGGTATGATGAGAATCAAAGAATTCAGCAGAATAGAATGCCGGTAAAGAGCAAAAATAGCAGTTTTACAGAACTTTAACTATGAGCTGGCACCAACCAAGTAAACAAACCTAAATGGCAGCCAAACAACTTTCAGCCTCTTCAGAAAGGAAGACTTACAAATTTACTTTGTCCAGCTGTTATCATAGCTGAATAGGTATGAATGAAAGAAAGACAAAAGCTTTGGAGGGAGATATTTCTTGTATCCCGTTCTGAAACCCAGCATCGTGATCTGAGCTTGAAATGCTCTTAACATTTCTGTGCAGGAGTACTATTAATGCAGAACAAATGCTGCCAAAAACCTGGAACATATATATTCAGGTAACCTTTTCAGTGGGGCTATTTTGGGAACTAGAATACATTACCAAGAATTTGATCAACACAGACTACAGTTTATAGACTGAAGTTTCGCAGAAAAGTATCTCCTATTTATTCTTCCCAATACCGTAACTTGAGTGAATAGTGTGAACTCAGGAAGTAATTCAGATAAATATGAGCATAGAAGTGACCAAAATAATTTGTTCGTTAAAGTAATCTGTGAGAATTATAAAATACAAAATGTACTTTCTTTTGATGACTATGTGAAAGTTACCTGGTAATGGCACCTGAGTTTTCTGTCCATGATGAAAACTGGACTTGTCAAAGCTCAAGGAATCATAATTATTTGCTAGGTTTTTGTTTCATTAACCAAGATCCTCATATCAAAAGGAAAACAGCAGGAACCTTTAATTTTGTATCTCTAGTGACAACAAATTAGTTCATCCAAGGTCTCTATCATAAAAAACAAAATTTATGAGCATCACTCTCTACATAGGGGACTTTTTTGAAGGTATACTGTTAAATGGTCTTTCCTCGCCAGAGCAGTGGCGATAAGAAGAGATCTCCACAGCATCTCTCACGTCCATCATCTCTGCTCCTCTACCGAGATCAAATTAGAGGGGATGATCTTATGTGTTAATCAATGTCATTAACCAAAAAATATCCTTGAAAGTCCATACTCCACGGGGCTTGCTCAAGAATTGACCTGTTTGGGGATTTTGCAGTTGGAATCAGGGTAATCATCTAACTGTTTTACACTAATAAGCTTCTAGGCTAGGAATTAATTGATGTAAATCAGTGTAGCTCCATTAGTTCAATGTGGCTACACTAGTCACATCAGTTGAAGGTCCCCATCGGCTGCCCCTTCCCACCATCTCATCATGGCAAAATCTAAATCTGAAGACCACGATTTACACCAGTTAGGTATTTTTAAATATACATATATAAACACACACACACATATATAAAAAACTATCATTTTGCTCTTTTCAGGCATACATCTTCAAAGTCAGTGCCAACTCGTACCCTCCCTCACTTTCATCTCCACTCCAGGAAGAAGTTTTGCTGCTTTTTCTCCCACAAATTTCTGCGAGATAATCTTTCCTTTCTGTCTTTACAGCTAAAATTGTAAAGCAAAGCCATGTTATTTCCATCCATAACTGTCTCCTAGATACACACGTTGCACTTTCCCCTTCCACACAAAACACAGCTGAGGTCACCGTAGTTACTTGTCACTGAATTCTTCCGTTAGATCCTACTACAGACACCAAGTTAAAACTTTCTGTATTTAATACTTTCAAACGAACGGTACGACCTTCTGAAACTCTCTAACCAGCTGCTACTATAATAGTTACTGTGACCGATGCCCCGGCAATGTGAATTTCCACACACTTTCTGGCTATTTCGCCAGGTATGATTTTTATCTTCTTTTATGCTGAATTTTGCACTCACAGCATCCCAATACTCCCTTGTTTCTCCCAATTCTTTCGCAAAATCAATTTTTTCCATAGACTTGACAAGCAACTAACGGTTAAAGATCACTTTAATGATCGGGTAAATGCGTAGGACTAAGGGCTGGTGGTAACGCCATCAGCTCTTCACCCCGGGAACTATCTGGGTACCACTATCATAGCAAACCGCAGGCCATCGCGGCCCGTTCTCTGGCGTGACGCCAGCCTGGCCGCATCCACACTAACCCTCTCTCACCCTCCAAACCAGGAAGGCTGTATCCCCGCTGGTGCAAGACTGTCTCGGTGGTTCTTGTCCGCATTGACAGTATGTGCCCGGGGAACGTCTAATAAAAATGCTAGTTGGGTGGGACCAAGATCCTTAAGACCATAGAGAATACGTGAAGAGTATACAGAGTATGAGTTTCAGCTCTCAGCCCCACACCCCAGCACTATTTAATTTACTGGCATGAGCATAGCCTGTATGTACCTATTTTTTCTCTCTTTCCATTCCCATACTTCTGCTTGTCTCCGTACATCTGATTTGGGACAGCAACCGTTTCTCCTTGTATAGATATATATGCAGCAGACAGCACACTGGGATATTATGCCCACACTGATGTATCGTGACTAAAATCATATTTTCAGAGCTGATGCTTGTTTTTCACATAACTAACTCACTCATGCAGGAATATAAAGTGGCACAAAAGTTTTACACAGCTAAGCAGAATAAGTATATTTACAAGTTCTGCCTCTTTTTTCACAGTTTCAAGGCCATTTTCTCTGCTCAAACTGACTATAGTATCTCCTTTAAGACCCTTTTTTCCTCTAGTTGTTGCAGACAATGATACGGAAAGGCAAATGAGAGAATGTTCCTTATTGATTTCTGCTGTGAAAAAAAACCCTGCAAATAGCATTTTAATGCTTTACTCCAACATAAATCCAATTAAAGTTATTCAGAAGATGACATTAAAACACTGAAAAGTGCAAATGAAAATTGCAGAAAGCAATGAAGTGATAGCAATCTATATCACAAATATTTTTTCCTAAATCATTACCTTGAATATACTTCCAAGTTATTTATTTAGTTTTATAAAAATAACATCAGTGCATATTCATTTGTGCCTCTTCTCTGGGACAGAACTTAAAATATGTATGCTAAAAGATCCCCCCATCGTGACTATACAGGTGCTCTTTTTGTAAAATTCATAAAATTAGTAAATCATGCATTCATCTGTTTACCTATCGCAATTAACTCAATTTCAGTCCTCAAAGTCATTTTTTTTAAACCTCCGACCTGTTTAAAATGTCAATCACCGTATTAAAAGGAATCTAAGATATACTGGCCCAATCCTGTTCCCATTGGAATTAAAATGAAAATTTGCCTTGACTTGTTGAAGTGAGATTCAATTTTAAAACACTTGCCAGAAAAATAAACATTTATATGCACAACACAGCACATGAGAACAAATGTTAAATATTATGAAAGGAGACGATTTCTTTTTCCAAAAGGAAGTTTTACATAAACAACATATAAATAATTTTGTAAATATAGCAGAGTGAATATTTACCATCTATATGGAACAATAACGTTTTTCACATCTTTAAAATGCAATCATTTTGCTCTCAGTAATTACCTAGGCAAAGTAAACAGAACATGCCAATGAAACAGAAAATTAATACACATCATATTTCTCCATGAAATATAGTATTTCTCCATAATTACACTGGGTCAAATTTAGAGGATGATGTATTCAGTAACCCAGAGATGTACCGTAAAAGCACTTGCAATAGAATTTTTTTTTTTTTTTTCGGAAACTGAACTGCAAATATCAGTCTATTTTTAGCAGAAGGAACAAGTTCATCTTCATTCTACTAACATTAAATCTTGTAACATGACACTGTATCTTGCTGGTACACTTAACCTCAGCTTTAAGGCTGCAAGCTGTCAAAAATTCACAACTGATAAAACGAAGAGTCAAATCAGATCCTTGGTCCTGGAATTTACACACAGAATTTTTTTTAAGTCATAACTTGTACTGAAGACAGGGTTATTTATGATGTCATGTGGAAGAGACATAGACCTTTTTACAAGCTAAAACCACTGAAGTCAATGAAGTCACACTGGGCTTGCCATCTTCTAAACATTCTGGTTATCTGAAAATTTCCCTTTTTATTACAGCAGTTATCTAAGTTCACATGCTTTTGCCCCCACATCTCAATCTGCAGTGTCACTTATGATGGTGTACACTCACAGGTTTTATCATAGCAGAAACCTAGTACTTTGTTGTTTCAAAATATTGTGGTTTTCCCCTTTTAAGTGGGGGGAAGGCTTTCATTTTTATTGATGCTTTTTAACCGTGGGGGGTCTTTTTTAACTTATGGGGACAGAGTTTTTAGCAGGGCCTGTTGCGACAGGACAAGGGGGAATGGCTTTAAACTGAAAGAGAGGAGGTTCAGACTAGTTCGAAGGAAGAAATTTTTTACACTGAGGGTGGTGAGACACGATGACCTTTAGAGGTCCCTTCCCACCCAAACCATTCTATGATCCTATGAACTGTGTGGCAAAACACTTACTCTTTTGCTCTTTTTGATATTAACTGCTTTGCTGATCCAATGCTTCCTTTTTCCCTCCCATAGGAATCCTAATCCTTCTGCAGCCCTTACTGCCACATGACTCCAGCTTTAGGGAACACATCATCCACTGAAACACAAATGTCAGAAAAGGTTCGCATGCAACCCAGCGGAAGCTAGATCAAGCCACTACCGCCGTACGGTAGCAATTTTATATACAAAAATGAAAATATTTTTTACACTGCTATATCACTTCCCGGGGCTAGCGTACCTGCACTAGGAAATGGCAGTTTACTTTGCATAGGCAACATGACTTTTATGTACTACTTACAACAATGCTATTGTCATGTTGATACTTGGTACACCAGGAGCAATGAGAAGAAACCTTAGGCAGGGTTTCTGCACATCCACAATAAATTCTCATCTTGCTATAGAGAGTCTTTGGATGGCTCCTTTGTTATTGCAGAAAGAATCTGACAGTGTTGATAACGACACAACCCTGTATCTTGCAGTGCCTTTGAAAGCTCAAAAAAGAACCTGTCAGTTCAAAAAGTAACAGAGAAAATCTTCTTCTGACTTTAAATCACGGAAAGAAATCAGTGCATCCACAAAAATAGACGAAAATGCCTTGAAAAGCCTTTGAAGGAACAAAGAACTAGCAATAACAACAAAAAAGAAACAAAATTCTTGCTGCTTTTTAGGTGACATACACAAAATCCAGCAGTGCAGAAGTCAAAATGTTAAAATTTGTGCTAGTGCCACAGAGAACCCTGAGGGAGCTTACATTAGCACAACAAAAGTTTGCATATATAAGCTTTGATGAAATGAGTATGCACTGTTCTGCGCAGAATATGAAGTTACAAAAGGTGTCAAAACTGCTGTGAAGACTATTCTGATGATGCCTTTAATGGAACAGAGAAAAAAATTATTTGCTAACATTTTACAGCCTCTTCATGCTAGAGAAAACTGCCTGGTACAAAGAACAATAGTGGATCTTCCTAGTTGATAGCACAAAATCTTTTCCAGGTCTTTAAACTAGGTACCAGTCACTAATGAGGTAGTCCCAAAATCATCATGGGGATACAAAAAACCACACTAAAAAGAACGCTTAGGAATAATTTAGATATACCAATGCTAGTTTCAACACTCTCATAGCAATAATCTTTATCTAGTACACCTCTGCCTTACTTCCCATGCCAAACGTCCAGGTACCGCTCAAGATGTTAACAGCGTAATTAAAACACAGCTAACTCATTTTGCCAACTACCAAGAGAAAAGGATCTTAGATTCAGGATAGCAGGGAAAGAATTCTGCGAATGCAGAGCTGTGCTGAACTCTTCACTTAATTGAAAGCTTTTAAAAGGTTTCAAGGTAAGTAAGCGCCGTGCGGTAGGATTTTAACGCAGAAAGACAAGGCCTGAGTGTCTTGCCAATGCTCGTATTAAAAACATTGAGCGCAATGTTCACAGCGCGCTGTGAGATTCAGACATGCCTGCCATTCAAACTGACAGAAGATATGAATAAAAACTCCCATCGGCTGCTCTGAGCCATTTCAACAAGCCCTGTTTTTCACAGCATCACTCTATTCAAATAAGTCATTCAAGTCATGTTAAAATCACAAAATCAGGTGCTCAAAAGTTTGGAAATGCCAGAATTATGACTGTCCACATCTATTACAGTACTCCTGCTGTGGGTAGGTATCACGATACAGGCACAATTATGCCATTAGTTTTTCTCCGGCAGGACCTCAGCTCTGTTTTGTGAATAGGATTTTATTCAGTACTTCATTTTATCCCGGTACCTGCCTGTATCTCATAGACTGGATAAACTCTTCGCAGCTACAGCTGAGAGCACCCAAGCAATTGCTCTGCCAGAGTTGCAGGCCCCCAGCTCACTTCCTGACCTTCCTGGTCTCGCGGCTCACAACAGTCAGCTTTATCCACCCAGCCCAAACCAAACTTTGCACCACTTAATGGTCACCAATGCAGAAAAGTATCCCAGCAGCTTGTATTTGTTATAAATGAATAAATAAATGCATTGCAGTTATTATTCAAGCCGTTTTATTTAAATGCTCGTTCCCACGGACTGCCAAGAAGATCAAAGTAACTTACCAAAACTTTTCTGAGCACAGGACGTAAAGCCGGGCTCCACGAATCACTAATTGGGTCACGTGGCGGACCCGCAATATCTGAATTGCAAGCAACGTTACATTTCATCTTACCAGCTTCTTGAAAAACACAGGCCTACATCCAGCAGCCTGTCCTGGTTTCGGCAGGGATAGAGTTAATTTCCTTCCTAGTAGCTGGTACAGTGCTGTGCTTTGGATTTAGGATGAGAACAATGTTGATAACGCACCGATGTTGTAGTTGTTGCTGAGCAGTGCTTACACTAGCCAAGGGCTTTTTAGTTTTCCATGCTCTACCGACTGAGCAGGCTGGAGGTGCACAAGAAGCTGGGAGGGGGCACAGCCAGGACAGCTGACCCCAACTGGCCAAAGGGACATTCCATACCATGGGACGTCATGCTCAGCATATAAAGCTGGGGGAAGAAGAAGGAAGGGGGGGGACATTTGGAGTGATGGCGTTTGTCTTCCCAAGTCACCGTTACGCGTGATGGAGCCCTGCTTTCCTGGGGATGGCTGAACACCTGCCTGCCGATGGGAAGGAGTGAATGGATTCCTTGTTTTGCTTTGCTTGCGTGCGCGGCTTTTGCTTTACCTATTGAACTGTCTTTATCTCAACCCACAAGTTTTCTCACTTTTACCCTTCCGATTCTCTCCCCCATCCCACCGGGGGGGGAGTGAGCGAGCGGCTGGGGGGTGCTCAGTTGCCGACTGAGGTTAAACCACGACACAGCCCAAGGACTGAGCTCAAAGGAGAATGTGAAAATATCTGTGCCCCTCTTCCTACGCAAGCCTGGAAGCCTTGCCAATCGCAACTTAAAGAAATAAAATTGGTATTTTTCTTATCTGCTGTCTACACAGTGAGTAATTAAGTTGCAAAAATGCCATTCAGTTTGATTCGGTGAATAACTAGAAATTCAGGATTCTGCAAAATGCAGGGTTTAGGGCAGGACAGAAGTTCAGGGTACTTACTCAGCACAGTTCCTTACCCTGTGTTTGAGAAAGGGAGCAGATTTTTCAAGATGTCAGTAAGAGAAAAGAAGACAGCTTGACTCAAAACTGCCAGACAGTCTCTCCTTTGGGGAGACGTCAGTTGGTATTTGTACGACAGTATTTAGGCAGCTTCCAATCCCAGATTCAGGAAAGTCATATTTTGAGGCATATGCTATGACTCCCTCCAACCATCCCATAACTTCGTTGAAGTCGTCTACAAGACTGGAGGCAATTAATGAGAATTGTCATTGTGTCCTCAGAAAATTATAGACATTACTACTCAAAACATGACGAATAAGATGCAAAAAAATTCATAAAAGGCAACATCATGGGCTCAAGTCTAATTTTAAATGTGCAATCACATTTCAAAACCACCCACTTTACAGCAAACGCATAAATATACAAAGTAATCAATTTTATCAGGTAGGTGGCAACATACAAGTTGCATCTCAGGGATGGTTTTCAAATTAACTTGTCATTTTTTTAAATTACAAACACTAGTTTATGCCATAATTTAGTATACCGTGAATAGTGTATCTAAATAAATGTTCACTTCCTGTCTAAATATGAAAATAATGCTTTTCCTATCACATAAAACTAATTATTGTAGTTTTGCATGGCATTTTTTTTCAAAATTGCATTATGAATTATTCATGATGCTGAGTTTAATACAGTCATTTTAATGATAATAACTCATCGAAAAAGTTTTTTAAGAAGAATTAAACACATCTTTAAACAAAAGAAACAAAGACTACCAAGTTAAAATCATTCTTTCAGTAGTTTTAGAGAGATTAAAGCTACAAGCAAATACAAACTCGGGTCTCTTCAAAACCAGGCAGTTATTTGGATTCAGGGTGACACTTCCAGCCACAGTAAAATTAACATGTAAAAGCTGTGCTAAGCTAGAACAAATGCAGAAAATATTTCCTTGGAAGTACAATGTCGAACTGGCTAGGTGTCAACTATTTTTACTTCCACCTTCACAGACTTTTTTTACAATTTTCTTTGCAGCGTATGATAATAAGGGGAAAACGTGCATTTTGGAGATCGATGCTGAGGGAGGGGGCCAAGAGAGGAGAATGTCTCTGTATGACAGTTAATTGTCACAGTTGTATGTAGCAAAATCTTAACGTGGAAAGCATGGTTTGATTTCACACAGGCTGGAATGAAGCAAACCCTCACCCCTGAGAAAACCACCACTTGCCCACGCTACGATTGTATCATGCGCGCACTAACATGTTTAATCGGGATATTTTGTGGAGAAGTGAAGCCAGCAAAGTCTGGTTTCCTTGTAGATTTGCAAACTTTGCTCCCTCCGCTTTCTCACTGATCACAGCTGCTCTCCAAATGTCATTTGACCTTTTTTTTACTGCTGAAGAAGCATATTGAGGCTAGTTTGAGGCCATGCTTGTGCTGATGAGATGGCCACAAGGACGTATCAATCAGCTTGCCAACTACCCCTGAAGCAGAAGAATTTAATTGCCTCAAGTTGCACCAGGGGAGGTTTAGATTGGATGTGAGGAAAAATGTCTTACTGAAAGAGGTAGTTAAACATTGGACCAAGCTGCCCAGGGAAGTGGTTGAGTCCCCATCCCTGGAGGTATTTAAAAGACGTGTAGATGAGGCACTTAGGGACATGGTTTAGTGGGCATGGGGGTGTTGGGTTGACGGTTGGACTCGATGATCTTAGAGGTCTTTTCCAACCTTAATGATTCTATGATTCTGTGATTCTATGATAATTTCCCCACCTCTCCATCACTGTGAGCACTCACTGATCTCTCTCTTTCAAGTTATGCCATCCTTCCTTCAAATTTGCTTGACTCTGGCCAGCTGATCCAGAAGTTACTGGGAACAACGAGGGACAGGCATGCGGCACAATCACAGAAGCTTTGTTCGTTTGTAACACAGAGCTACAGGCTGGAAGCCTTTTCTTCCCCCTTGGGCAGGAGGAGATGAAGAAGAAATAAGAGAGAAACATACGTCCAAAATGCTCTGGATATTTAATGTCTTCTCCAAAGTCTTCTCAGTCTTCAGCCAGCAAAGGAACTGCGGGATAAAGTAACAGTTTTGAGGACATCTTAGCAAAATGGTGCCTCCATTAGGCTCCAGTGATCAGTGAGAGAACGTTACCATTTCCCCACTAAGAGGAAAAGAGGGTCGGATGGTCACACATATTCTCTACTACGCAGCAGTGATTCAAGTAAGCTTTCTGCAAGCAAAATAAGAATTTTATTAAAATTCTTTTGAAAAAAAGCTTTTTTCCTCCATTTTCCTGCAGTTGAACATATATAAAAGATCAAGATACGAGGATAGTGGATTGTATATTATCTTCTGCGTCATTATATCAGATCTGTCTATCAGAGTTCTTCTTCACCTGTTTCTTGTCACAGTTCATTATAAGGACCCGTTCTTTTATGACTAAATGATAAAGTATTATTAATCCTTAC
The DNA here is from genome assembly GCF_000699145.1 of Aptenodytes forsteri. Classification (NCBI taxonomy): domain Eukaryota; kingdom Metazoa; phylum Chordata; class Aves; order Sphenisciformes; family Spheniscidae; genus Aptenodytes; species Aptenodytes forsteri. The sequence continues at coordinate 1,392,641 of NW_008795712.1, read as the reverse complement.
CAAATTTAAAAAAGAAGATACGATAGCATGAATTTAATAAAAAAGCTTTTATTCACCAAGGCATTTTTCTGAGAATATAAAATGGAATAGCACATCTCAGACTCTGTATGAATGGAAGCATATTTTCCTGAATGAGTTAAAATTTTATCTTCAGCCCCCAGTTGTACGATTCATAAAGACTAGATAGTCAAATCATTTTCAAAAAAAGTCAGATATTAAGATAAACACAATTCACATTGGATAGAATGTGATATATTGGACAGAATATTTTATATTCTAAGTTATAGTTTAATTGTTACTCTATTAGGAAGGGACCATCTGGGTCACTGAGTCCAGTCCCATGCTCTCAGCAATACACTGGTCATTTCATTTATACAATATTTAAGCGATTTGCCTTATTACTGCCATTGGAAGGCCAGTCCAGAACTTGACGTTTCTAACCTTTAGAAACGCTCTTCTAATTTTCAGGTAATCTTATTCTTGGTCACATCATGCCATGACCAGTGCCTGTATTCTTGGATCAGCACAGCTCTTTAGTGTAGGCAGTTCTTTCCCCATGTTCACTGTATTGAGAGCTGATCCGAGATCTAGGCAAGAAGGCTTTGCAAAAGGCTGAGGGTCAAATTTACTTTTGGTGCATTGCCAAAGATCTTCTGTTATTCAAAACACTCAAAAATCACTGAAGTGAAGAGAGTATCATTTACCCCACAGTAGAGCGTTATTGGAAGGTTTGTCTAATCTACCAATATAACATAGCTGGTTTGCTTCTGGGTTTGTTCTCCTACCTGTCAAAACTTCATCTTTATTGTCTTATTCCTGGACTTTCTCTCAGAGAAAAGAAGTTCCTTCCAAAGCAGGATGTGCTGGAGACAATTCAATCCAAAGTGTCATCCCTATGGCTGCAGTAAAAGTGCATCCACATTAAGCATTTTAGCTCAGAGAAGGAGTATGCTTTTCAGGCAAACCTTGTGATAATCTCCACTCAATTGCTGTGTTTCACAAGAGGAATGGTCTCTGAGTGCATGAAGTTGATTCCCCTTGGATAAAACTAAACTGGAAGATTCACCCCAGAAATGCACCTAATACACTCCAGCTGTAAATGGGTATTTAGCCCACGGGGCCAGACTAAAGCTAATCCGACATAAAAAGCCTTGAAATGTCTGCAGTGTAGACATCAGATCCTCAATGCCATCTAAATCTAAAAATCTGTTTCTATGGGTTTGCAGTAATTCCTCCTGTAGACTTAGCCAAGAAGATACCATGGTTGCCACCTCCTGCCCTGGAATATGCTCAGCACTATCCCAGCAGACCCTGTGCCTTCAAACATCCCCACACCGCATGGTTCTACAGAAGCACACACCTGTGGATTTGCAAACATTGTTCTGCCATTTGGACACCCCCTCTCTAGTTGTAATCACCCTCCAGAAAAGCATAACAGAAAAAACCAGTTAGCCAACTGCGTACTGAGGAAGTCCTCATGTGCACAGATGACCTGCACCCACCCTTAAAAATAGTATCACAAGAACTGTTTTAATACAGTACATAGAGGCTGTTAACACATTGAGGGTAATACAGGCAATCCTCTGTGCTCACAACCTGTCATGCAAGAGGTTGCACAAGAGAACGATGAGATTAAAAATGTCTTCTGCACATACGGATCAAATAACTTCTCCCAAAACAGGTTCTAAGCTTTCAAAATATAAACCTAAACTCATTTTAAAGACTCCAGATACAGTAACAGTCCCCTGGGAAGTTGCTCCGTACTTAATGATCTTTGCAGCTAGCAAACCAACCCTTGTTTTAGAGATGAATTTATCTATCGTCAACTTCAGTCTTTCTATCTTACACTTTTCCCTGCAAAACTAAAATGCCGCTCATTAGTAGAAATCTTCTCCACATACAAGTACCCACATAGAAGGAGAGTTGCCTATCCATCTTCTCTTCACACAGAATTATCATTTGAGTTTTTCAAGACCCACATCATAAGGCTTGCTTTTCAGCTTCAAAATCATTTTTGCGGCTGACCTTTATTTCTCTTCGCTATCTCCACATCCTTCTCATTCTTGATGTAGTCTTCCCAGTGCTGTAGAGCGGTTCCGGGAACTATTTCTAATGATGGAGTAGCACTATTGCTTTTTTCCTCCATTAAGAATTATTACTGAAAGTAAGCCTTTTGGCAACTTTTTAAAAGAATTTATGGGCCGGATGTTCAAAAATAAAGTATTTGCATGCATAACTTCCATAAAAATCAAAATGGAAGATGGATGTTTACATCCCTTTGACAATCCAGTAGGCAACATCTCAACAGTATTTACCACTCTTAAACATGTTGTTGAATGCTGCAGTATTCCATTAATATCCTTAGCATGCCCACGGGAAAGTGCTATTTTCCTTACTGAAAATAATATATTCAAAACAGCAAAAGGTTTGACCACTAAGTGCAGATTTCACCAAGATGGCTACTCTACCAGCTTCCATTAGGCAGTATTGCTAATGCACATCAACCCCGTCTATCACATACTTTGACAGACGAAATGTCAGTCTTCTGCACAGGATCCTAAGAGGAGTCAGATCCATTTTCGTTGCACCTTTATAAAATATCCCAACCACCAGATTAAGCAGAGCAACTACTGATACCTCCAGTTGAAACCATAAGCACGCAGGAGTCACGCAGCCAGAAGGAAAACAAACAAGGTCTGTGACTTGGTAGCACAGTGGCCAGAAGACTATATATTTTCCCTGTTATCTCAGAGAGGAAATTTCCAGAGAAGATACAAAAAAAAAATTTAGAACCACTGTTTCATGGCAATTTTAACAGGCCCTAGTTCTCCTCTAAGGGCTATGTTTTCACGCCACTCTGTGTTTGCATTGTGACCAGAGACTCAAGATACCCCAAGATGACCCATCAAAAAGGAGGATTGTGAAAACTCATAGATAAGTCAGCAAAAGAGGAGAGCCTACAGAAAAGCCTAATATTCATTTAAAAAAAAAAAATAAACCCACAGATATCCAATATCCCTTATAATCTCTCAAAAATTCTTTGTTTCTCTTCTTGGATAATTACTGAGTAACTAATGTGGACCTACAATGGCATCATCCCAGGGCTTTGCTTATATCCAACAGAGCAAGGTTACAGCTTAGCCTGTTGCTCTTCACACTACATAAACAGTTATCTTAGTCAATCACCTCTTCATGTCGTGCATGTCACATTTTCATGAAGCAGCATAAACGATGACGGCACCTGTTTTGTGGGTTAAATTTTCTTGTGTGCTTTTAACAGCGTTAAATCTGATGTAAAGCAACTTTGTAGAAAGAACCTCCTGGAGTTGAGAATTCATTAGCATGCCAAAGGAACTTGTTCCAGCAAAGATGATTACGCAAATACCCCTGTGAGAAGGGGAAAGTTCTTTGAAATGTCTCTCATGGTTCAAGACAGCATCTTATAAAGTGTAGAACGATTTCTGAACTGCCCAGATATGCAGAATGAATAGATTCTCACATAGCTTGTCCCAGTTTTAACAGTATTACCTGGTGCACTCACCTAAAACATCTTTAGAAACTGGAATTTTTACTGGTACAGAGAAAATCAGTCTATAAAGTGTAAATAAGGACAAAGTGACATTCCATGAATTAAAAAATTTGCTCTCTGAATCGGTAAGTAGGTTACGTGACGTTATTTAAAAAAAAATGCAGAACAAGACCAAAAAGCCACTCAAACCAAGCATGACATGAAATGCTATGAAGCTGAGAAATCAAGACAATGTTGCTAGCATCCACGTTTATCAACAGTAACTTTTTAACTATCCTCATACACCAAAAGTTTGCAGCAACTACAGATATCAAATGAAAAGGTTATGTCTTCTTAGGTGCTTCTTCTGCTTCGTTTAAAATAAAACTTGCATTTAAAAGCAAATACAACTTAGTTTTAATATTAATGCTTACAAGCATCCGTGACGCAGGGATCATGTACTGGTAAGAGACAGAGTGAAAACACACGAGGCAGATTAGGCCAAACCTAAAATCCTAATAGAGTAATGTAATAGTAGAAACGAACCAAATGAATGTCAAGACCCAGATCAACGGTGAGTCAGAAATCAGGAATACAGGGACATTGTAAGTCACAGGTATAAAAGGACATTTAGAAGCTTTCTTTTAAACAGGTAGAAATTGATACTGGAAAAGAGGATATGTAAAGTTATGCACTGGTTTGGGGGAAAAGAATTCTGGGGCTGTGCATAGGTTTAATTTTTTTAATACATTTAGTATTTTAAATACACATTTTCGTCTCTGTAAGAGTTGTGGCATTATGATAGAGATAAACAATGCGCCGGTAGCCACGTGTCGTCAAAAGCAAAACAGGGTTTAACAGCAAATGCCCTTGAATCTTTGCAGATCAGCGGGCAACAGTACTGGCAATGTAACGTACCACGGGCAACATCATCCCTCACTCCCCCTGTCCACTTAGATCACCGCGGCGCAAACTCTAATCGCTGCTGTGAGCAATATCAGCGTCTCAAAGGCAAGATGTTGCTTATCAGCTATAGATTAAGGACTTCTGGTCTGGCAGATGGGGCACCTGGATGGAAGTACGGAGACCTGATTTCTGTTTCCAGCTGTGTGGGTGATCTCTTACAAAGCCTTGGGGAAGGAGCTTCTTGTCTATACAGAGTGTGAACTCATTGATCATCAGTTACTCATTGTAACTGACCCAAGTTACAACAACCACAAAGGGAAAACACGGTGAGGGATGAGCTGACGTACAGTCACCGCTGACCGCTAAAGACGGACGCTCCCCAGCACAGAGGGAGTATTTATTCTTGGAGTCTGTTTCACCCTTTCCAAGGCTAGGATGACCCGACAGCATGGATGACCTGGTATTATGTGGTTAAAAAATTGTGTTTAAGCAAAACCTCGTTAGCAAAATTCACCATTTCTTCCTGCACAGCTGGACTGCAGGGATCATAAAACAAATACTTTGGCCATTTCTCCACTAAGAAGTATTGAGAAAATACATAAAGTAGTTAGGAGTAAAGACTCTTTTTTAAAAATTTGGCTGCAGTTTTTCCAATTACTAAGAGCTTGAAATTAGTAAGTAAGTAGGGAGTAGATTTGCCTATACTTCACCATTTTTTTTCAGATTGTCTTCTGTTGCTAGGAGACTACAATCCCAAAGTATCAATAATGATGAAGGACATTATATTAAATTTATCTTTATTTTATTAAAGAATGATCAAAACAACTTGTACCTTAAAAACAATGTAAACCAAAAATCTTTTAACTCAGAAAAATTCTAACACAATAACTCAATGTCTTCAAGGCTTGGTAACTACTTAAATGATGTGTGATATACAGCTCAGCAGCACACCGAAACAGGTCCAGCATATTTACCATGCAAAAATAGAATAAAAGAGATAATAAAAATGGGTGAAAGGTTTGTATCACCCTTGATCAAATAAAGCATCTGCTTCTGCCCATTAGAGGAGGACTGAGTCAGACGATCCTTATGTGAAACTACCACACAACCAGACATTGATCCAACATAATTATAGGATCATGAAAATGAGATGTAAGAAAAATTTAAAATGGGCAGCAGTGAAAAGTGTCCCTCTGCACCCGTAAGGACACAAGAAACCAAGTTGCTAAATAATCTCAACAAGAAGGATCCAACAGCAGCTCCGGAAAAAAACAATGCAGTGTTATAGATCATAAAACAGAGAAACACATAAAATGCTTTTCTGAATATGATACAGTACTGACATTATTTTTGCAACCAGCATCAAATGCTTTGCAGGATTCTTTATTTGTTGGGTGGATTAATGTTTTAAAGTTTCAATACTAATAACAATACATAATACTAGACTTTTGGTATTTCAGTATAAATGCAGAGAAAAACTGCAAGCTATAAAATTGTGTATAGCTATATTAAAATTATGTATGCAGCTACAGTATTAAAACTAAAATATTTTTACGTACCGAAAAAGCCACAACTTCTAAAAAGTCAGTTTCTGCAGCTAAACATCAAAAAGAATGCTCAGATTTAAGAAAAAAAAGGTAGACAGAAACATGAGAAGGATTACAGGTATTGGGAAAATAGAAGAAAGTAAAAATAAGAGAACTGACGTTTCTTTGGGGTTTGATGATAAGTCTGTGAAGATTTTTTTAATTCAGACTAGAAGTTTCTCTTTCTTTTAGTAGGCAGCCTTTGATCCAACTGAAAGCAATTAAGACTAAAAGCAGGGATATGGTGGTGGTTAAACTTCTTCCCGTTTTTTTCTAGCGGCAAGAACTAGTGTGGTTGTGTGGCAAAATCACACTATACAAACACAAATCTCAGCTATGCAAATAAAATCCAAGAAACACCACAACAAGAGTTCAATGCGCTTGCCACTCAGACTGAAAAACAGAGAGAGTAACGCAAAGTACAAACAGAAGCCCAAAACAATTTGGGTAATTTTAACTTCTTATTTTCTCAGCCCCTGCAGGAAGCTAATAGGCATATTTGTCATGTAGAAGCACTCACTCATCCTCCAGAAATATCTACAGTCGATAAGGAGAGACAGATGTTTCAGTTAAGTTCGCTGCATTGGTCTCCAAAGATCTTCTGAGGTGACTAGTTCCAGTGACGACGCGGTACCTGGCTGAGGCACCCCGAATCACCGTGGTATGGCCATCTACTTTCTTTGAAGTGCCACTTAAAGCTCTTAAAGCAAGGAGTTCACCTACCATCAATACCTCACGCTTGCTTGATCCATCATTTCTGACAGGCAGGGCTCCCAAAAATGGAGGGATCAGATGTATTCAGCTCAGCTGAGTAACATCACTTGAGACTGCATCATCTTTTTGCCAAGAGTTCTATGTACACAAGTGCCTGGGAACCCTTAATAAGCTCAAATGCTAACAGCTTACTATTCTCGTTTTACCGTTTGACTATTTTAATGCTTTTATCTTTGCTTGAATTGGCAACACGTGACCAATCTAGCAGAGTTCCCTCTCAGACGCATTTTCAGGATACACGTTGCTCACGGGAGTTGAACATGGTCTTCACCGCATTCTAGCCTGGACAAATTACGTGAAAGCCAGTATGGAGTAGTATAACCAACTACTACACAACTCCCTTGTAAATGTCAGCGTAACACTCTATTACGGCATCTGTACTGCTCCCAAAAGTAACTCTGTCGGAAGGAAAAGTCCCAAAGTTCATTTCAGTACCAACAAAGCTGCTACATCGCTGTGGTTTTCAGTCTAACAGCTTTTGGACACAACTCACACATTTCTCTCACCAATGAATCATAAACTTCTCTGGTGAAAGACTGAACTAGAAGCATTAGTATCTGAGCATAAGCAATAACGGATTTATCATTGACAGATATACACCAGTGAAAAATTTTAGGTAACACAGCGTATCTTTTGCTGTCCTGCTAGATATTACCCTGATACATACCAAGAGGACAACAAGCGATAGGACAAGAGGAAATGGCCTCAAGTTGCGCCAGGGGAGGTTTAGATTGGACGTGAGGAAAAATGTCTTTACTGAAAGAGTGGTGAAACATTGGACCAGGCTGCCCAGGGAAGTGGTGGAGTCCCCATCCCTGGAGGTATTTAAAAGACGTGTAGATGAGGCGCTTAGGGACATGGTTTAGTGGACATGGTGGTGTTGGGTTGACGGTTGGACTCGATGATCTTAGAGGTCTTTTCCAACCTCAATGATTCTATGATTCTATGATTCTATGACAATGGTCATTTTAAATACAAACTACAGAAAAGTGATGAAAGACCTTTTGCCATTTATGGATAAGATGAAGCTACTTAAAGGCTGTTTAAACTGTCACTTCCATATCATAATCATAATCAAGGTACTGTGTGCATTTCACAATATAAGGAATAAGGTGGGCCAGCTTGCCAACAAGGATAAATCAAGATGTATATACAGTTAATGAAGAAATAGACCTCTTGCTGCCAGAGGCTTCACTAAAATAAAAGCCATAGGGGATGCCATTTGTGCTTGCATTTGTGAGCTGTGCATGAGTGTTCTTGGGCTGAATAATGAACCTCCTTGCTGCATTGGGGCTGGTTTACAGTTCATGGAAGCAGTTGCTTTGTATTCAAATGTAGTATTTTATGCAAGCTTTAAAAGAGTAAGATTCTTTTCTCTTCACCTTTATTGAAACCTCTTGATATTAAAAATGTAGGCATATCACATGCCATAATTCAGTGAAGCTGTGTACTAACGTAAGATATAAAATAAAACCTTGCCGCTCATGCCTACACGAATTGTTAGTGTATTAGTTCTCTTTCCAGCACACTAGGTCTTACGCACTGAGAACCTGGGGATACTGCTAACATGGAGACCCACAGAGGGTTAACTGCCTCCCCTGGGAACTGCTCTGCTTATGTCAATGGTAATGAGGAGGCCGTTCGCTGGTCGCCTTCTTTTGGGGGGCTTCCTCTGTGGCTCATGACCTTAAAATGAGTCCCCGTGAAATTCCATGTCTCAATCCCGCTTTTCACAGTCATGTCATAGTTACCCTGAAAGCCACACTCTCTCATTCCTTACTTTAGTTCTCCTCTGCAAATCATCCTCCTTCCATCCCTTCTCTGACTCATATATTCAGATTGCCTGGGGATTCATTTTTATCCCTCCATTTTCTAGCTTTCTTACTCCTTTATCACTTTACCTCCAGTTCTGTATGCCGTCACTGTCATATTGGCCTCCTGATTGTCAGCTGGACCTTTGATGAGTATAATATTGTTGCCCCTGTTCTTGAAAAAGGAAGAATAATTAGCACATCTTTTAAATTAATGCACTTGGCTTTAGTCCATATAGCCACATGTAAAGCATACGCATTTTTAGTATACTGAAAAATACTTTTTCATCGTTTTTTTAATTTTGCCATTGAACTTCTGGCCACTAAAATCTCTTCTAACAGATACAGCTCAGAAAAATAAGTGGCAAACTACTTTTATCTTTCAACCAATAAAACACTTTTGATAGATGAGCCATCTGTATTTTGATAGGTGAGCAACCTCACCTACCTAAGCTGGCCCTGCTCGGAGCGGGAAGTTGGACCACAGACTTCCAGAAGACTCTTCCAACCTACATCATTCTATGATTATACAACACAGTGCAAACCTTCGCTTTTTAGCTTTCATTTCAAAACCTACAGTGTTCCTCTGCTACAGAATCACAGTATATGAGTTTTTCTCTACTTTACCATTTTGATTAGCGTGAGCTATAGAGAAGGCAGGGGGGAGAATGAATGAGGGAGAAAGCCTGTGCATCTGCATAGTTTTGAGGCTACCAAAAAAAAACATGAAGGCACCTCTGAAGATCTCTCTCTGTGTCTTTCTCAGCGTTCGTCACTGTTCCACTCTAGGATCCTATATCTCAACTCTAGACATTTTGCATCCCGATAGACGGCTGTAACTTCCGGGCTGACAAGCATTTTCACTGACGTTAAATGATGTAATTACAGCTGGACAGGAATCGATGACATTCTTCAATAGCAATTGCTAGTAGGCCTTGCACTAAAAATTTGCTGGAAATAATCAATTAATAGATTTTTTTTGTTTTGAAAAAAAACCTGCAAATGTTTCAGAAGTATTAAAACATTTAGTTGCCTATTTTTGAAACGAAAAGGTCAGCAGCAAGCAAAACTCCAGCTCCATACAAGGAAAAGGTTTTTCACAATGGAAGTGGTTAAGCACAAGAACAAGGTGCCTAAAAATGCGATGAAATCTACGTCCTCGGAGATTTTCAGTACTCAGCTGAGCAAGGCCCTAACTCTGAAGGCAGCCATGCTCAGAGCAAGGAATTGAACTAGGTGACTTCCAGAAGTCCCACCTAACCTAACTCTTTCTGTAATAGTATGAAATAACAGTATTTTAGTTCATCAGTGTTTGTTTCCAAATTTAAGCACAATAACAACAATTTTAAATGGACAAAAATAAAACATTTCAAAATTTTAAATATCTCAACATTTTTTACTTCTTTTACCTTTTTCGTTTGGTTACAGGTATTTCTGAATCTTAAAACACATAACGCAAAACACCTATACCAGGTTGAAGTAAAGGTCAGTTCAGACCCTTGCTCTCCCTCCAACAGAAGAGCACAGAAGCAGTGCAAGCGCATATTGACAACTTCCTAGAATATTTGCCCAGCCTCCAGGGTCCCCCTGGCCCAAAGGTGGTACCTGTATTCAGTATCCCCCAGCGGACTTTTCTTCCACGATTTTGCCCAGTCACCTTTAGGAACATGGACACTTTTAGCCGATAGCTATATTTGAGATTTACGTCCTCTGTCCTTTACAACTTCAAAGAAAATGTGTACTACGTTGATTTTTACAAATACTAAATAATAACTAAACCAAAAATAAAAGCTTTAAAAGAATATTTTTCCTTAGTACTAATTCTGTGGGGCTTAATATAATATTAAGAGGTGTAAGATTATTTTCCCTCCAGCAGCTATGTCATTTACACTCTTCAAAAACCTTTTCTAAAAAACTGCTGTTGGAATTTCTCTCATTAATCGAGCTAAATAAGTCCCTGAAAGCCTTTGGTAAAACAGACACTAGATTACATTAATTAATCATTTAAATTTTCTTCTGATTTTGCCTCGACTGCCACAGGCAACCCTGCCTCTTCAAAGATAACTACAATGCAAGAACAATACCTACAGTTCACAAGGGCAGCAAGAGGACTGAAGCAGGGGCACATTAGGTGAAAATTTGAGCCAATTTATTTGCATCACATATCCTACCAATTATGTTGCTCTAAGCAAAGTTAAAATACACTTCTGTTCTGACTTCATTTGCACAAAACAGTAAGAAATTAGGGGATGGGTATGCAGAAATATTTCATTTTTAAGTAAATACCTCTCGAGTATACGTAGAGGGAAGACATTTATTAACCTGCATGCACCAAATGCAGGTGATAGCACATGAGGACTCCTCTTTTCTAAAATGAAATTGGCTCTTCATTGTAAACCTTTTCACAGATTTGCTGCAACGAAAACCAGCGGTTCCGCTATCTCAGTACGCAGTGACTTCCTCGTGCTTCCCAAAACTCATCCTCCTACAACCTGTGCTTTTTCCTCCTAATTCTATTCGTTATTAAATAATCTGTTGATAGTTAAATATGTTTATCCATTATATTCCAAATTTAGATACAGTAAAAATAAAAACGCACATTACAAATTACTAAATAATTGTTACCAATATAACATTTTAATACAACGCTGTTCATCAGCATACACTGTTCATAAAAATCCTTTTGATATTATTAGTGTTAAACTGTTTTACATAGGTAAACTGAGAAAGAGTTACCTTTATTTTATGTACTTCTATTCATTATATTCAAGAATCAAAGACCTTTGTAACAGTGAGTAGCCATCAGCACTGATGACTTAAATCAAAGAAAGGAAAAATTCTAATTTCTTGGGTGATCACACCTGTTAGCATTCCATACAAAGAGCTACAGACTCTGCTAAGCTGTTAGCATCCAAAGCATTGAGAACTTCAAGAAGTAAATATCACGGTTTCCCTCAAAAACAAGATTGAGGATTAGGCACCCAAAATTCACTGTCACCATCAGGTGGTGAATAATCAATATGTTTGATCTCAAACAGAAGTCAATAGTGGGGTGCAGTGATTGGTCTCATTTATATGCCTATAACATACATTTGTTACTGTATGTATTTATAAAAACTATAAAATGCAGTGCACAGAAGAACTTCCCTGTGAAACCTGCATACTGCCTTACTGGGTGACAAAGAGGAGCCCACCCCACTAAAAGTTAATCACCTCCTTGTAATTCAGGCAAGCACAAGAGAGATTCTTGCATATGGCGTGTCAAAAAAATAGCATATCTTAGCACGTAAGGTCACTCAGCTGTCAGGAACAGAAGCAGAAACTGCCTCCTAGACGAACAACAAACAAGAAATCATGAAGCCGAGTAGGAAAGGACAGGGAGGAAAATTCTAATTTAAGCAAATTTAAACAGGATGTAGTGTATGCGCTAGATCCAAGACCCTGGCCCTGCAGACTGGCTGGTGTATTTATCTACTCAGTTAGTGTCAGTATGGACCAGGAACCTTTCCAAAAGACATTTTGAATGTTGCTGTAGTGTTCTGTCAGGTGAAAGAGTTTAATAGTGTGGCTACGGGCAGACTGACTCAAGACCAGAAAATCAGTTTGCTATGATGACGTAGCCTACTATAGACGTAGAAATGTCTTTCAGGTGTGATCCTGAGATGGGTCAACCAAGCATGGGTTGATCTCCTTTCTATCAAGTATTTGAAAAGCTCGTAATTATCCTCCACATTATTTAACTCTAACCTTACTGGTGATGTGCGGTTTGCATGCGGATGACTACCAGGAAGCTATTCCACCAACTTCTGGTGATGTACCTAAAACTGAGGGAGTAGAACACTTGTGCAGTAACCAGTCTCCAAGGAGGTATTCTCCAACACATCCAGAAAGTAACAAGACGTTTCTCCATCTAGCTGCACAGTTTATGAACTACTAAAGCAGGAGTACGAGAAGAGAGTGTGGCTCCTGCAAGCCAGTGAGAACCCAAAAAAGCTGTCTGACACAGAAGAAGCACGCCTGAACCCATGGCTTCCTGTGCGGTTTGTAATAGTAACACAAAGACAGCACCTCCTAGCTTCAATCACAGAAAGACATAGCTTGGAAGGACCACTGGAGGTCTGAAGCCTAAACACCTGCTCAAAGCAGAACAAATTCAAAGTTAGAACAGACTGCTCAGGGTCACATCCCATCAAGTTTTCAAAATCTCTAAGGGTGGTGATTCACACTCTATGAAGAATTTTTCTCCTTACATGAAGTCAAACTTTTCCTTGTTACTGTTTTGCTGTTCATAAAGAAAACAATTGACAGTCATCTCTGATGATTGAGTTGGATGTGTGATAAGTCCTCCGTATCAAACACTGCTTAGTAAGCTCGTGGTCACGCACAACACCAGGTTCAGCTTCCAAATGATTTTGAAGGATAGAGACCGTTGCATCCAAGTTGATACATAAATAAATAAGGAATGGTAATGGCCATTTTGCTAAGCACAAATCATAACTACTACATCAGAAAACACTCATTCACTAATTGTTCACTGAGCAAACTTGTCAACATATGTAGGTCGTTCCCCCACAAAAGACGTAATTTATAAGAATACTATTCAGACTCTTCTTCAGCACACAAATTACAAATGATGTTACAAATCCTATAATCCTCCAATTTGGACAGTGTCTATCAATTTGTAACTCTATTTGGCAATACTTCTGAACTGACAGTCCTACTAGATTACCTGCATTTCAGAAACTGTCATGCCAGCAACCATATGATCATTGCTGTGCCTGGCTTCTTGCTATTTCAGGTATTTCTGGACTGTTCCTTCCCATTCCCAGAAAGTCTCAGGAAGTGGAAAAAGACTTAAAAATTCTCTGGAAGAGCCCAACAAGGTCAGTTAACACGAGACTGGTGGATCAGTATACGGCTAAGCACTAACAATGATGGTATCTTGATGGTGGCACTGTGAGGTAGTAGCCCACATTCGCAGTTCAAACCTAAGGAGATCCCAACCTTCTTAAAATTCATTTGGGTGGCACTAATCAAGTCCCTTGCTAACATCTGCTTACTACTAGCTTGCACATCCCAGTGGTTGCAGAAAATAAGTGGATATGTGTTCTGAAGTTGAGTAGACTCCCATGGGGAGGCAGGGGATCCTCACCAGCACTAAAGCCACCATGGCGCTCCCCGTTATCTGACTGAATGACTTCAGTGAAATTTAGGCAGGCTGAATCTCACTCAGAAGCTGTTCACATGGAGGGTGCTGTGATTTACCTTCATTTGAAGCAAATAAAAGTGTAACATGCTTATACAGAAACTCCCAGAATGGAGGTTAACGTTAGAGTGCCACAAATCAGGCAGAACTCAGCTTTTATTTCTGGATTCTCTGAATGCGGGAGAAAGCCATGAAGGAAAGGAACAGGAATGCTGTAAGATAGAAAGTACTCCATGACTAGTGATAGGCAAAGATTTATAAATAATCAACAACAGGAATGCAGCACTGTTTTACAAGGCAATAATCCAGCTCCATTCCCTAAGGTAAAGCCTAGGAGAATGAAGGCCAAGTAGTTTATTCAAACAAGGCAACTGGATTATTGCCCCATAAAACAGCATGGCACTGTGATTATTACCTTTGTGTTACATGCCCTTTTAAAATGTTTTTTCCCCATAAATATTTAAAACCTAACAAGTAAAAAGATCAGGAGAAGAGAAAGGGGACATGGGGTAGAAGGTAACATATTTAATATGTTCTAATTTCCTGAAAATGTATCAAGTAGGAAATGTAAAAGAAATGGTTTCAAACAGGGTTATTATAAATAGCAGCAATAAATCCTATTAATAAGCAGCATACTAAGATTTTAGATCTCTCTTATTCTTCACACGTATGTTGTTTCCCCCCGTCTGCTTGTTTTCTCCCTTTTCACACTCTCACAAATGCATAAGCAGTTTTTCCTTACCTAGGATTTTTCCTAACACATTTAAATTTCACATTATACTCGACACACCGCATTTCACCGCACCCAAAACAAGGCAAAGACTCAAATATCTTGGAGAATCTCATTAGCGATAGCTCATAAAACTTTAAGCCACATCCAACCTTCGTCATCTCCGAAAGAACAGGACATTTGGAGAATACAGAGCGTCTTGTCTCAGTGCCTGAATCCACGCCTTGGACCGACTGCGATAAGGCAGTCCATGCCACCTGCTCTCAGGGCCAAAAATCACTTGGCCATCTTTTATTTAGAACAGACATGTTTAGAACAGTCCGGTATATTGCATCATAGCCAGTAATGCAGCAAAAATTCAATATAGCTGCTATATATTATATCATCCTGGTAAGACAATGCGAATACTCCAAGGATGGACTAACTTCTCCATCTGTAAATTAAAACCAAAGTATTAGCTTCGTTCACAGTAGCACTAAATAGACATGATTCACTGAATAAGAACATGATCAAAATAAGAAAATTCAGCAGACTCCCAAATCCTTTGTTTCTGATATTATACTTAGATACGCCACAGCTGCCTCACAAGTTTGACATCTCTGTTTCAAGGCGCTGAATTTAAAAGAAAATAACAAGTGGAACTTTTACTAATATTTCACCTCTAAAAACTCTTCTTTCTTCCATTTTAAAAACTTTGCAATTCCTCTAATAAAAATTTCTTTATAAAGGCAAACAAGCAAAACAAATATGATTTCAACTGATGTTGTTTTGAAAACATTAAATGGAATCCCACTGGGAAATTAAATGGAAATGTCATCTCTAATAATGGGAGAGAATGATTCATAGACAGAATCTAACATTTTAAAGTATGTTACCTACATAATTAGGGAAGCCGGATTTTCCAAAGGACCAGTCTCTTACACCTTCCAATAAAATCAAAGACTAAATACAGACTTTGAAAGCCAGTTCCAACATATGTGCCTGAAATATTTGGCCACGCTGCAGACATTAAATCTGGAAAGCCCTGAAAGCATGTTCCTCCTACCTAAGGCACGGAACTCGCTGGCTTCCAACTGCTTCACGAATGTCTTTTCGGAATAACTGCTATCACCAATGGCAGAATTACAGCTTGATTTCAAAATATTTGAACTACACAAAATATCTGTAATCATCCTTACAACAGCTTAAAAATAAGCTGTCCATTTAAAAATACTGGGACTTAGGAATCTGCAAAAAAAATCCTCGGATAAAGAATTCTAGGAAAGGTGACACCTCCTAGGCTGTGAAGGGGAGGAGAAAGTTTTAATTTCACTTACTGTCAAAACACTATTACATTCAAGTCCCAGTATGACTTACGACATGCAAGTTTAGACTCAGCCAAAACGGAGTTAACAATACAGAAAATTCTCCCTGGGCCTTCATTTATGATTTCATTTTATATAAAATTTTCAATTTTATATAAAGCCAATTTTATCTGAAACTGCTAAGCAGTATTCTTAGATTACTAATAAAACTATTTAAAGGATGCTGTAGGGAGCCTATTCATCAATATTAAAGTCATTGTACCATTGCGCGGGGTTACTGGACTTTCCTGGGCAAGGATATTACTCTAAGTGTTCCCAAACTGTGGCCCCCAAACTAGTAGTCGCAGGCTGTCATAGGTAATCTGCAGGGGATTCAGAAAAAAACCATTCTTTTCAGGTGTATCATTAGCTCTGCAACTTTGACAAAGAAGTTTGTAGTCCTCTTCCAGAACTCACGGGAGTGAGGAAAAAACACCTTTTGTGTCATTTAACTGCTCAGTGAGGAGCCAGGGGCTAAAATTTTTAAAATGCAGCAAGGGCTCTTTCTCGGTGGACCCTGCGCTGCACGAGAAGGCGGCAACACCTTCTTCAACTACGTTAAACTTCTGAATTTCCTCTTCAGTGAATTTTAAGACCTGTGCAGGTTCTCTCTGGGGTGAAGCAAACTCGGACTGTGCTAATAAGACAGATGAGTGCATGAGTGCCCAGGATTATTTGGTATCCCATTCACTGGAGCGCTCAGCACCTGAGAGCAGGAATGGGAGCCACAAATCTGTTTGTAGTGTATTAAGAACAGAATGTCCGGAGACATAAATCCTCAGTAAAAAGGAAAGCAAGAGAAATATTAACTCGGATGTTGAAGCTACTAAATGAAGGTCTCCTGACTTTAGTTACAGTGAAGGGGACAGTGGTACCGTGACCAATAAACAAACATTATCACCTCCGTTATCACGACCATTAAACGTGAAGCACGTAAAATTAGAAAAGCGAAGCGATTAAATAAAGCAGATATCTAATAAAAACACTTAGCAGTAGTTAGATGCAATTTTGTGTGGGACGGGTTTCCTTTAAATTCTAAACAATGAAAGCGCAAATAAAGTCATTTAAAATATTTAGACGTAAATCCATGGCTACATATTGTATTTCATACTGTTGGTACCATCAGCACCAGTTTTGCTCCTGATGCTACAGCATTAGGCACCAAGACTGTGGATCCACATGGGAGTAATGGAAATGTTTCTGAAAAGGGAAAGATGCAATTAGGATGGTAGTAGTGAGCTTCATAGCGAAGCCTCACAGCTTCCCAGTAACAGGAAGGAACTTTTCATGCTGCTGACATCTCAGAGGACCCCTAGGGAAAAGGACGAGAGCTTTGAGATGCAAGTGTTCGGGGGGGCATGACATGAGCTGAAGTTACGGACGAAAGAACTACAGCCAGAAGTCTCCAATTCAGGCATACTAAACAGCACGCTCACGTGGACAGAAAAAGGCAGGAGAAAACTCGAGTACTTTAGCAGAAAACCCAAATAAGAGAAATTGTGTTGGTGCCCTTCAAGGCAGTAGAAGGAGCTAACTATTCTAGACACATCAAGGTCCTGCTTTTCAGTTCATCAGTGTTTAGGATCATAGGCAGTGCACTCCAAGTTTTACACCAGATATTTTGACATCTGTGTCTCCTAAGACTTCTGGTCCCATCCTGAAAGAGATGCAAATACCACATTTTATTTTCACATGTCCTTCTGAAAGGCAAGTTAAGAATTCAGCACGCCCATCGCTTGCATATATAACAGCATTACACAAAAGACTGCTTGAAGCCCAAAGGCACATTTTAAAACCAATAACTGCATTAGCTAACTAAATCTATGAACTTTTTATACATAAAAGAGAAGTAACTTGTAAAGAAAAAACAGTGAATTTGAGGCAACATAAGAAACTCCAACTCTCAGCACAGGCAATGAAAAGGAAATGCATTACTAGAGGGTAGCCAGACAAGGACTTTCCACATTCGTTTGTCTCATTTTTATCTATTACAAATGAAATTATAATGATTTACAATAAAACAATTACAGAGCCTTTGATCAAAATGTAACACAGAAACTCAAATTTAAGCAAGTGCACAAACTAAGTTGAATACCAGATTCTGTGGAAAATTTACCAGGGGGGGGAAAAATCATTAAACAAGCTCTATGATATCTGATTATAATGAAAAAAATGTAAATGTTTTAATTATCTCAGAGAAGCATGAACATAAAGTTTTACTTTCACCACACATATACATAGATACACACACACCCCCCTCATCTTTAAATAAAATCTCCTATGTGAAAGATAAGTTTAATAACACACAGCAGTAAGTTAGGAATAAGAAAATGCATATAAGGATTTTGCAGTTATCCAAAAGCTATATTGAACATAAAGAAAACTCCAAATACGCTAAAAAAATCAAGCAAGTAAATGGCGCAAATAACGTTAACTGATACGCAGTAGTAATACAATAGGATTACTGACTCTTAATATCTTGTCCAAAATTAAATTAATTACTTTAATTGGCTATATTCCCTCATACCACAGCAATACAGGAGAAAGATAAAACACCCTCGTTTTCCCGTAAGCGTAAAAGGTTGTTCATTTACTACACAAGCATGTAAGGCAAGGGAAATCGATGCTGCAGCAGTAAGAGAACTTTTTGTAATCAACAGATTTCTGTTCCTAATAGCAAAAGAAATGTGAACACAGAAAAAATGCATGTAGGCACTTCTTGGAAGATCTTATCTAAAAACATTTGTTCTTATCCGCCCTTTCTTTACTTGTTTTTCTTCCTACCATTTTTGTAATTTGCTTTGATTTTTTCACTATCTGATGATGTTAAAAGTATTTTTTCATTTTAAAGCTACATTTGGCTGCTGAATACCCAGAAGATTTGTTTCAATGAGCTCCTTATAAAGGAATCCACAAAGCAAATATAAGCCTGGCCACTCCAGGGCACAGTACTGTGCCCTTTCATTACACGACACGGTCAGCTGTAATGTTTTCCAGTAATATCATGCATAATTCCTGCCAGTGGGATTGCGCCTGATCCCAGAGGATGAAACAGCTGAGGGCAAATACCACATGTGAAATAAACCACTTCTAACATACAACTCAAAAGCAGGTAACATATGCAGTCAGGACCACTGAGATTGTCCGTGATAATAATGAGTATGCTAGCCATGCACTGAAGATGCAAGTTTCATCTACAAAAAGGGCAACAGAGAGCAGAAGAAACACTTTCCTTTTTTTATATGAAAATTAGAGAAACAAAACAGGCTGAAAGTTCACAAGAGAAAGACTGGCTGGATGTCCTGGTTTCGGCAGGGATAGAGTTAATTTCCTTCCTAGTAGCTGGTACAGTGCTGTGTTTTGGATTTAGGGTGAGAACAATGTTGATAATGCACTGATGTTGTAGTTGTTGCTGAGCAGTGCTTACACTAGTCAAGGGCTTTTCAGCTTCCCATGCTCTACCGACTGAGAAGGCTGGGGGGGCACAAGAAGCTGGGAGGGGGCACAGCCAGGACAGCTGACCCCAACTGGCCAAAGGGACATTCCATACCATGGGACGTCATGCTCAGTACAGAAACTGGGGGAAAGC
>NW_008795712.1:1338428-1373020 GCF_000699145.1 Aptenodytes forsteri | reverse complement strand
GCATCACTTGCTTTGTATATTATTATTATTATTATTATTATTATTTTTTTATTATTATTATTACATTATTATTATTATTATATTTCAATTATTAAACTATTTTTATCTCAACTCACGAGTTTTCTCACTTGTGCTCTTCCGATCCTCTCCCCCATCCCACCAGGGCGGAGGGGAGTGAGCGAGTGGCTGTGTGGTGCTCCGTTGCCAACTGAGGTTAAACCACGACACTGGAGTATCATGAACTTCCTTGCACTACAAGACCATAAAATCCATTTCATACAGGCAGAGGTGCTGTTCTTTGCCACAGCTAGGCGCACGGGTTAAAAGATTTAACGTATCTCTCCTCTCTGTTACAGAATCGCTTCAAAATACTATCAGAAGAAAATTAAGAGAATAAAGAAAACAATTAAAATATCGAACAAGACCTTCCATGGATCACCCTCGCTGCTGGGTGGACCTCAGGGCATGGAGCTGCCCCAGCCTCACCTCCATCGTGCTACAGGGTTCGGCAACCCTTACCAGTTGCTACCATCCATATTCACTGTTAGTACACCCCGGTGCTACTCAAATTTTGTTAGCCTTGCTAACCAAAAGGGTTCCGTTTTGGAAGTTGAACAACTTGGGAGCAAGTCCAACTGGTGGAATGTAGTTTTAGAAACGTTACGATGTTTTGTTAAAGTATCATCCTTCTGTTTGGGTCATTTTATGTCTCTTTTTTCATGTATTGTATCAATAATCATAAAAAACAGGTTTGGAGGTCCTGGAGAGAAAATGTAGTCCATCAGTCTGTCTCAAGGTAGGACTACCTGTTGCCATCTCTGACAGCTGCTTGCCCAACCTGACTTTAAAGACTGGCACAGTTGGATGCTCTGAAGACCCAGAGATCATCTATTCCAGTACTGCTCTACCCGTATCTTTAGAACTTTTCCCCCAATATCTAACCTGACTCTCTTTTGACACAGTTTAAACCCACTATGCCTTGTTTTAGCCACCACAGGCATGGAGAACAGATTACGACCTTCCGATTTACAGCAGCCTTTTACATAACTGAATAGTGTTATCACATTCTCCTTCAAGGTTCTCTTCCTTAGGCTAAACAACTCAAATTTGCTTTCTCACTGATTATATTTTCTAGACCTCCGATCACTATCACTGCTGTCCTCTGGACTATTTCCAGTTGGACCACATTTTTCTTGAAATGCAGTGCCAAAATCTTAAAATGTGCATTACTTCATACTGTACCCTACTGCTAGAACGACAGGGCAAATGACAGACAGAACGTGCCACATCGACTCGTACAGACCGTCTTCTAAAACGTCTCCCGTGGGACAGAGCAACTCGATGGCATCGCCCAGAGGAGACACACACACGCACGCGCGCACGCACAAAGGGCTAGATGAAATTGTGTGCCTACAAAGTATTCTGCGTACCGCTAGTAATTTCTAAAGAACATTTATCTGCTCCAGATTAGGAGAGCTAAAGAAAGCCTTTGATTTACAAACTCACTGCTTATGAGCACCTCGGTCATAACTCAGCACTTCTACGAGCAAATTAATTAGAAGATACTGTGTTTTACTAGAAACTATTCCACCTGAGGCTCCAATAGCATTGTATTATATAACTAACAAATTTGCCTAAAAGTGCCTACCTCTGTCTGCTGACTGTGAAGGAAAACGGGAGTAATGAGTCCTACATACCTACACTGCAGATATTGATCCTGGCCCAATTCTCTCATGAGAGCCTAAAGAGACTATTTCAAGTTAAAATCTCACTGAATAACAGCCAAGACCACAAGAAGATGAATTCTGGAAGTTGTTGACTGAGTGTCCACAAAAATACTCCCCCTTTTCATCAAAATGCGTTGGGCAGACAAACTGCATCACTCTCAAAATTGTTGTCTAAAAAGTTATAAAGGCTGAAGAGAACTGGCAAGATAGTTGGGCATGTACATTAGCATGAACACATCAAATATTAATTACAGCAGAGCACTCATTATGTCAACATCTGAATTAAATAACGAGAAAAATGTTTCCCAACTATAAAAGTACCACAATAGCCTCCCACAACACAGCAATTTTAAGGAAGAGAGAGTGAGACAGCATTCAGGGAATCACATTGCTCTCTCTGCTAAAACTGGTTCATTCACTACAAATACATCGGCTTTTAACATTTCCCTTTCAGACGAATTTACACAGAAAAAGTGTTATAACAGAAAAAAGGAATTATATTGTACAGCGTGAATCCATATGAAAGGAAAAACAGTACACTGGGACAATGTATCTTATGACAATAGCACAATGTATCTTAAATGTAAAATTACACCAATGCTATGAGTTTACGAGTTTAATGATAGCGGAGGAAAAAAAACAACAAGAAATACCACAGACATTACATAAGCTTATTTATAAAAAGTTACTACACTGGGTGCACAAAAAGAGAAAACAAGAGCCGTAAGTGTAATAGCATCAGAACAAAACATCTCAAGTACTTAAAATGCATCGCAACTGTGCACAACTAATAGAAAGGCATATATATGTAATTTATTGTCTTCTGGGGACCGTAAACCTCTTATCTATAGATTATAAAGGTGTGTCCCCAGCTTGCTACCAAGTGCCCATGTGTTAATTCCTTGGATAGTGCCACAAATGGATATGTTGGCATTAGGTCAGACATACGGGATTACTCTTACAACGTCCTCGCGCGCTGGATAAAGCTATGGACAAAGTAATAAAAGTGCTGCCCTCTTTGCAACTGCAGATATAAGCCAGCGTTGGGTTTATTTGCAAACAGCGTTGGTTTTCTTTTAAAACAGCAAAGCACCTGCAGGAACACGCTGCTGGCAGCACTTTCAGTATGGCACACGCCTGTACCTCGCTAATGATCTCATCTCTGCTTTCTTATCGTGAAGCATCACAACTATCCAGCCGCTGAAGAAATATATGCCCTCAAAAGACAGATCCTCTATTGTCACTGGGTCTCTTCTGGAATCTCAGCCGGCTGTAGCCAAAAAGTTTGGCTTGCTCTGACTTTCCTAACTGAGGATTAAGTGGCTGTTTCAATCTCAGTTAGAAGCACACACATCACAGCACAGGGTACTGGGGAGATTTGCGCGAGGTGGTATCATCATCTTTGTATGAAGACAATACACAAGCAAATAATCAACAGCATCCACCTATCACCCCCTGTATTCCACCTCCCAAATTGCAGATACCTGACATTATCTAGAACTCCAACGTAGAGTGAAAGATAACCAATGTCAGTGAAAGTAGCAAGCCTTAAAATAATAGTTACTAGTAAAGAAGAGGTCCTCTCTTTCTTCTTTGAAATGCTCCCTGCCTTCTCACCTATGGAGATTAGAAAGTGTTGCTCTCCTAGACAGACAATGAACAAGCGATTCACAGCTAAGGACAGAACAATGCAACACTCTCCAACTAGGAACAGGATACAACAGAAATTCACGGGCAAACACCATGCTGCTCTTCACAAACGGGAGAACTACCTAAAACAAGCCTTCGATGCGCCCATAAACTTCATGGAGAAGATTTTATCAGTGGATACTACCTACTTCAGTGCAAAACTTTCCACCCTGTAATGTTCAGTTCCAAGTATTTCTATCAATGTAGTACAAACAAATCATTGAGATTTTTCTGAACCTGCTTCTCCTGAACATACACTTTTTCTCCTCAGTCTCTGCGGATGTTTTAATCTGGGCTGGAATCCGTATTACCAAAATCAGTGTCTGTGGAAAACAAAAAATTGAAACATCATATGTACTATCTATGTAGAAGTAAAGACCCCAGAGACTTCTTTGTTTTTACTTGGCTATGTACTAGATGAACAAACAAACTAGACCTTATTCCTATTCCTATCTGTAGGACTGGAAAAAACACAGCTGTGGGGGATCCAAAACAAAATCCACACAGAAGCCTTTCATCTTGTACAAGCACTCTTAGACTGTACATTTGGTGCTGTGCTGCCATGTAAAAGGGATGACAGCTTGCTCTGTAAAATCAATACAAATGGAAACCTATCAGTGTTGAAAGCCAAAGTTAGCGTTTTGCAGATGGGGAACTGGGACTAAACCCTTGTTCTGTATCAGGAAAAAAGCAAGAACTGTTAAGTGCATTATCTAAGAAGACGGTCAAAGAAATATTCCAATTTGATGTAATCTAGCAGATCAAAGACAATGTTTTCTGCATACCTCTTCTCTCATTCTTCTAATACTAATTTATATGGAAGATTAAATCAAAGTCATATTCAAATACATTAATTTGAATACATATTGAAAACATATTCAAATACATTTGGCGGCAAACTTTTTAGCAGGGCCTGTTGTGACAGGACAAGGGGGAATGGTTTTAAACTAAAAGAGGGGAGGTTCAGACTAGTTCAAAGGAAGAAATTGTTTACACTGAGGATGGTGAGACACTGGCACAGGTTGCCCAGAGAGGTGGTGGATGCCCCATCCCTGGAAACATTCCAGGTCAGGCTGGACGGGGCTCTGAGCAACCTGCTCTAGTTGCAGATGACCCTGCCCCTGGAAGGGGGGGTGGAGTAGATGATCTTCAAAGGTCCCTTCCAACCCAAACCATTCTGTGATTCTATGATTCTAATACCCCCAATAACAGCTTGCTAGTATGGAATCCTCATCTTTTGCACCCGTCCAGAAAAGCATCACATATACTACTCTAGATCTCATATCTCAGCAGAAATACGTAATTCTGTATCCTAACGTGGAGACAATCCACAGTATGGAACAGAGATAACCTAATGACCAAATATAACTCACATCTGCTCTCAGATACTCCATGCCACCCACACTGCTCTTCATGAAGAACTACATCCTGAAACACTTCAAAAAGTCAGGGAACCAATTTACTTTTTGAACTGCTTGTGACGGACCTGCTCTGTCTTACATAAGGATAATGTAATCTTAGCTTCTGCATATTAAATCAACAGTTTGCTAATAGCTTCCGTAAGGATCTGCGTGGCAGCTATATATCTTCCCATTATAGTTTAGTGAAATCAAAACAAACCTTTCTTCAGACCTTCCAGTTTCCTTTCAAATTCAGTAAATGTATTACCTCCATATTAGAGAGACACTCTTCTTGGGATCTGATTACCCCCTGAGTTGCGGACCTCCTTATAAGCATCTTCCTGAAGTGTCTGAAACATTTATCTGCCACAACTGCTTTCCTTATAGCAATGGACATCTGTGAAAAGAGTGAACTTGAAAGTCTCCTCAGGTGTGCCATCCAATCTCACCATAAATAAGGAATAAGGTGAATATGACATCCCAGTTTCATGACTATTCTCTAATTTCTCTCTTATCAATACGCTTCATTAACAAGTTGTTAGAGCAGGCAAGGCAGTCAGTGCCCTACAAATGCTGTATACTTTCTGTTTTTAAAAACCTAACAGTTGATACTACAGAGGTTTCAGCTTCAGACAAACCCAGACTTTTACATAGGCTGAAGAGGTCAGCAGGAGTAAGAATTTAGGAGAAAAGATGACGCCAAGACAGTCATCTCTGCCAGCCAGATAATTTCCCTAAGTAAATTAGCAGTCACGTTGATGAGAAGTGGTCATGTAATATGGTCAGATCTTGCCGTCCTTCAGAATCCAGCTTACCAAGGTGGAGACACAAATACCTCTTAGTATCTAATTTATGCCAGAAATTGTACAAAGTGCATTACCTACCGCACCCATAAAGCACATTCAGGAAGCGCGTCCCTTACCCAGCTAGAACCTTTGCTCTAAGAAGCGCCCACTGCCCTGGCTAAATCAAAATACTCTGGGGAAATCAGAGTCCACCACTCTTCTGCAACACTGTGCTATTCTATACCATTTCTGCAGTTTCCTGTGCCACAATGATTCCAATTCACACACATGCTAACACGTACATTTCAAGCCCCGTTTTCTTTTTCTGCTCTCATATACTACACCACTAATTGCCCCGGAGCCACAAACATCTCTGGAGGGTGGCAAAGAACGGCTTCAGAACACTGTAGTCCTAAAGCAAGCCCAGTGAACTCAAACACCCTTTATCGACCTTTTGAGAAACTTAACCCTTAACTTAATCCTCATTGAACTTAAACCTTAACTCTTCATGTGGAATAGGTAGTAACAGGATGCCTTGGTAACCCTGCGTCCCTTACTGAGAAAGAAATTCTTTTTTTCAAAAAGGACTTGTTCAGTGTTGAATCCCTGAAAAATAGGGAAGAACGGGGACATAGCAGAATTAGTTAAAGCAATTAAAATAAACTAAATCGGTCACCTTGGAACTGAAAATTTCAGGGATTAGAGAAAACAGGAAAGTTTCAAGAGAGAAAGAAAAAAGACCTGGAGATAGCAAATCAATGCACTGCTCTGAACAAAAGTGTTAAGACTGGTGTTAAGATGCCAAAATGTAAGACTAAGAGGACATGCCACAAGGGATCCTGATCATGTACTCACGAGTTCTCTTGTCATTACTCAGGAGATAGATGACATTATTTGTAGGGCCATGGTCCTTTGCATTACATAATCTGGCTTTGGGAATCAAATACTTGATAGAAAAAGAATCTCTACAAAATGTCTCTGGTCTTCATCGGTAAAATGATAAAGAAGAAAGCAATTCCAAATGCTCAATACTTTTTCAGATGCCCCCACCCGGCTTCAGCTGTAACTCCGAAAGACCCCAGTTCTCCTGCATACCCTGTGTCACGCCTGCCAGCTCCACAAAGGTATCTCAGACAGCCTAGGATGTCTAAAATGGCACTATATACTGCTGTTAGGCACCTAAACTCCCCAGATGTCCCCGGAGAATATATCCTATTTCCCTAAAAAGCTGTCTTCCTATCCACCACTATCAGGAGAAGAATGAAGACGGCATCAATATGAGCCTCTGGTGAGCTGCCATTTTATGGTTCATGAAAAGGAAATTCATAGACTCTCTTCAAACAACTATTAAGCATAGAGTATCCTCTCATATAGACTTGGGAAAACTATATGGTGTATGAAAAAAATGGAGAAAAAATCAAATTAATCCATTCCAAGATACTTAGGAATATGGAAAACATAAGAAGTGTCACCAAGCATCTCCAAGGATATCTTTTACCTTCACTGAAAAAATACGGAAGAGAAGGGAATTATATTTTTATTAGGAGGTAGCAAATACAGAAGTCACTTTCCAGTTTAAATCACTAGACAAGACTCAAGTGTCTTTGTCTTCACAATGTTTAAAACCAAAGCAGACCCAGAGAAGTTGACCTTCGTTATACTAAGACAACAAAATGAAGCTAGCTAAAGGAAATTATAGCCTTGTTCTGCTTGATCTTGGCAAACTTACAAAAAAATAGGTGATTTAACCAATGTAAAGAAGGGACAATAATGGGAATTCCTTGCAAGACCTATAATTCACCCCCTAGTAGTGAAAATAACATTCAAATCAGGTCCGCGTTTCAATCCCAACATCCCCATGACTTAGATGAGAAAATGCACGGTGGCCAATTCATTTTTGTTAATTTTTCTAGCCACAGTAAGTGGCATCTTTGTGAACATAAGAGGACACGGAATACTCAAGACAAGGTGAAGACCACTAGAGCTTTCAACTACATTAAGTGGGTGGTCCCTGTCTGCTTCAGGGAAGGTACAAATATTTTAAAATTCCATAGCATCAGCCAAATATGGAAAAACTGCTATAGTGACTCAGAGAAAAAGATGTATAGTGGGTAATAATAATTATAGGAAAACAACTGGAAAAATATGGCTGTCAAGAATTATCAAGAGGACAAGCTTCTATCTACAACAGAAGCTTCTACAATAATTTCCACAAGACTATCAGAATCAGTCAGGCCCTAAACAACTGTGGATTATTCCTTACCTATAAAATAAATGTGAATATAGCAGACAATACGGTTATCTTAAGACAACTTAAAAGTATTACAAATCAGTATTTTCATCTTCTTATCACTTGTCCTATTTTCCTATTTTCTTAACCTTGAAATTGAATATAGCAAATACTGCATTGTAGCAGAGGACAAGCCCGTACAAGTAATCCCTGTCATTTTTTATTTTAAAACATCTTTTTTTTAAATTATCTTACTAAACATTTGATTCATCTTCCTCAAATTTAGACAACTGAATGTCAGATGTCCTAGTCTAAGCTAGCTGCCCTGGGTTACCTTTATGGTCAATAAAGAGCGCGATTCACAGGACCGATGTGACAGCCATCTAAATCACCTTCTAAAGGTGTTTATTCCTCCACAATGATTACAAAAGTTACTTAACTCACTTACATGCTGTTTTAACAGTTACACTGGACAAAATACTATTAATTTTGCTCAAAATTTCTATTGCACGGATAAAGACTGTGGCCTACACCTCCAGTTGGAATGAAGGAGTGGAATTCCACCAAAGTCAATCCCTCTATGCCAATCTGCAGTGCCGAGAACCTAACCAGCACATGCACACATAGTACCGGACCAATTATTTTAACTAAAATGAAGAAAAGGTCTGTGTCTGTTTTCATGAACAAGTGGAGGAGAAATTTATGTTAAATTGTGATAAGATATAGATGATGAGAAAGAGAGGAATACTACAGCCTTCTTCCTGCAGTTTCTCAGGCAGTTTTCCACCTTGGTCAAGGTTGGACTTACAGATAAAATATTAGGAATACACTTACGGTCTTACGTACCTTGCTGTGTATTGGAGCGAGATCTGAAGAAATACATGCTACAGTTATATGGAATAATTAAAATGATGACACCAGTGCCAGAAAAGTTGCTACACAGAGAGAAAAACGCCTTGCCATGTAGTAGGCTACAAAATCAGCAATTATTCTGGAGTAATGGTAAATGGAAAGAGCCCTAAAATATATGTAGCTTTTTAAACAAATACTGGATATAGAAGATGAAGTTACCTCAGCGATGGCAGAATACGGAGTTCTACCATGTGTAGAAATATCAAGCTAATCTTCAGCATTTTCCATGGATATTGGCATGAAAAATAACATGCAAAATCTGCATATGCTGTACTTTAACATTTATATTACTATCCCACAGCCATATTTAGGAAAAATCCGTAGTCACACTGAGAACTGCATATCTCCTCCTTGTCCAATAAACATACTGGTTCATAGCAAGCGCTCAACCTTTGTACAAATCTGTTAAAAATGGTTTACACATATAAATATAAAAGGCACAAACTAAGCCATTACAGCCCCATTTTGATCTCAATCTACTTTGATACTAGTAAAAACAGAATAGTAAACCTTGGTTTATTTATTGTTAATACATACAAGTGAGATCAGACATAGGCCCCTTACAGCATCAAATGCAATGCTCCTATGTCAAATAATATTATGCCTCTGTAGTTTATTTAGAAAAATCAAGTTAAACCCTAAACCCTAATCCCCACCTCCACGTTGAAATATGCCACTTAAAGGAATTGTACGATCCAAATCAAAATATATATTAATGATTCATAAAGAACTAAACACAAATTGCTCATTTATGAAGTTATTAAATTTAACCAATAATTAAGGATCATAAATGAATGGTGATAATGAATAACCTGATTAAAGTATCCAGAAAACTCCAAATTATTATACAGTTTGTAAATAAAATATATAAATACGATAAACCATGTCAAATTACACTCACAAATTACATTTTCACACAATCCAATCAACATTCTGGAACCAACCATTTAAACCATGCAATTCAAATTTTGATTTTAACTTGCCAAGTTGGGGTATTTTCCAAAAATAAGCACTTAGATGAACTTTTAAAAGCGAAGGGTTTAGCAGAAAGCAAAAATACTGTCTTTATTATGTAGGCCAAAAGAAATCTGCAGTGGTGTGTATCTCATTTAGGAAACCAAAATGTACTGACTAGAAATTTCAAAGATAAATAGCATTTTCAAAATTGTAGTAACTGCTTTCAAAATAACTTCAGTGTCATGTATGTTCAAATATTTGTACAAATATTTCTATTTGCAAATGCATTGCAAGGACCCACATGTTGATCATGTTTAAAACCTGAGAAATCATTTATGAAATTATCTAAGTACTCAGGAGAGAAATACGGTTATTCTAAGAGGCACCACGATAAATGTTTTCTATTGTTTTCTGACTTTTAATAGGGACACCCATTAAAAATTTGTTTTGAAATGTCGTGGGTAAAGAAAATAGCATGTGCTTTGAGACGACACACTATTTCTAAGAAATACAGGAAATTCATTTCAGAATATGCACACAGATAGACAAACTTACTACACTGCTGCGACTGCAAACTTACGTCCGTCACATCTCTCCGTTTCCCCGATCACATCACATGTTAATGCCCGTCCAGGAATGAACAACATACGAGCTAACCACACAGAAAGCAAAACTGAACTCCTTCAAACATTTCCTTTCCACCGAGTCTCAATGTGTAATCTATTGCGGGATACCTATTTTAACACATAGCTGTTGAATATATTTTTTAACGATTCAGAAAGACAGGGCTGCTATTTTTATAATATTATCTGATGGAGACACTTTCTTCCAAGATCACTAACAAAACCATATTAAAAGGTTTCAGTACATCAAATGGTAATCACAACAGCATCTTGCCCACTATTTAACTATAGTATCTTTCAAAAGGTTCACTGATACAGTAAAAATCTGACATATCTTGCTATGAAACCAATTTAGTGCAATATTAAGTAACCCAAGTGCTTTTACATAATCAAAAAGGGCAGTTATTTCTAGTAGTCTAGTAATCAAAATGCCATGACGTACAGTTAACATACAAACACATGCCTGTTAAAATGCTTTTCACTGATGTTGTTTCTTCCTTTCCTTCAGCATATAAGAAGAATTAGGGAAATGCACTTCTGCAGCATGCCAGAAATTACACATCTAACAGGCTGAACAATCTATTCTTTAAGGATAGTATAATACTTACTATAAGTGAAGACGATCCATAAAAATCTATGCTTTACAGTTACTCTCTGAAATAATAATGCTGATTGTCACAGCAGAAGTAGTATAATCCAACCACATCCAGGCCTAATAGGCAGTATGCTAGTATTTCTTCCTACGAAATCAGAAACAAGATACCTGTCCCACTGAAAATCCAGGCACCCTTGGAGAAAACAAACAATGGATTTTTAGGTCCTTAATTTTATTGAAATCATGAGACATCCACGCTTCAGTCGTCACAGATTTTTTTAATCCACGTATGAGAAAAGAGCAGATTTTTTTCACAATTTACAGCAAGCAGGTACTGTAACTACAAATTGAAGTTTCTATATCCAGTGTCATCAGTTCAAATCCAGCTCTGTCATCTTCAAACATTCCTCACTTGGCAGAAGCCAGTATTTTTTCATCTCTTATTTCCTCTGGAAGTAGAAAATTCAGCAATTTCACATGCTCTCTACTAAGATGCACTGGAAGAAATGTTTTAGGGCAGTAGCAAATAACCATGCTCTCATTTCTTTTTTTGCCCTTCAGGCGTAGTCTGGGTGTCTTCGGCTTGCCCTGCTGGTCTTCAGTGTTGTCACTAATAGCTGGGAGATGGAGCTAGGACAGCATGAAGCAGCAAAAACAAATATTGTTGCTTTAAGAACATACTTACTTTTATAGTAAGATGTCACAACTTTTTCTCTACTCTTACTTCATTGCTGGGTCAGATGAAATCTTTAAGGAGGTTCCATTAAAAGTTCGTATCTGTAGCATGTGTGAGAGAAACGCTGAAATTCCCATTCTGAACATATTCCGGAGGAGGTCAGATTTGGTTTTAAAGCATGTTCATGTCGATGAAAACTTTTTTTTGTCGCAAAAAATGAAAATTCTCCCTTTTATTTAGATATTTCCTCTGTAATCTTCCAAGTTACTCGGCTCCCTTACAGTTTAATCTTACACACAAAAAAAATCAAATATCGTATTTCCCATATGTATAAACTGACATTGTGGAGGCTTCGTTAAAGAAGTCTTTTATTTCTCTTATCACTGGTAACTGAACGTCATTTAATGTACCACCACTTTCAAACAGCCCAAGAGACTTAAAAAGCTATCTAAGTTTGAAAACCAAAAAGTTCTGAGTTTTTCTGTACCCCAGGACGGTTTTCTTTCCTGAAGCTCAAGCCGAGAAAGCAGACAAAAGAAGCTGATTTGACTGAGCCGTGCCAAGTCTTGCCTTTTTTTTCTTTCCTCAGCTCTCTCGCTCGCTCGCTCTCTCGCTCGCTCGCTCCCAGCATGGCAACCTTCCCGAGCAGTCTTGGCGGAGCTCCAGCCTGTGCCAGTCTGTCTGAGTTCTTGTTTTCCAAAAGATGCTCTTTGCGAATCAATTAATATATTTAAAAACAGGAAACTGTGGGTCAGTAACCAAATCTTGGCACCAACAACCGCTTCTTCTGCCAAATCGGCTTATAGATTTCATGGTTTCCTACCTTTTACAATGGATATAACATCTTTGCTCACTGATCGTGGAGCACTGGAAGCCATTCACTGTTCACAGTGATAAGAAATCTGTTCTCTAAAAATGTCCGCATGCGACACATGAACAACCTGCAGTAAATCAAGATTCTTTTGAAGGCGGGCGTATGTGTAATTTTAATAAGCACCAAATACTCCTTAAAATAATGTTTTCCTTCTCTCCTCCCAAGAATCATGGGAAGATGCCAGGAGCAGGAGACGTATAGATTTGAATTAAGATCACATTCACAAGTCATGCACATTTTAACTTTCTAAACTCCAGCTTCAAAACTGCTAGTTCTTATCAATTCCACCATTATTAAAAATCAGCTGAAAATTAATACCAAATCTGATCCCAGCTAATACACAAAAAATCTTCAGCAATCTCCACGCATCCGTAGATGCCAATGATGTCATCTGTTAATTCAAAAGCACAAGTTCTTGTTGTGGCATTCATAGGAGAAATGGCTCAGCTCTAGCAGTTAACTTTGGTGGAAAAATTTTTGATACATTGCTAGACTTTAAGGATAGCAAATTATATTTGGAACTTCATTCAAGATATTCTAAATTACAAGAACTCGTATGAGGAGAATTACAGGAATAAACTTTTTTTAATCTTCAAGCTATCTGCCAAGGCAAAATGCCGACTTTTTAAAATATATGCATTATATTAGTGAGCAAAATAAATTATCCAGGGAAAAAAAAACTTCCTTTTATAAGTTTATGGCTAACACTGGGTTTTTGTTAAGAGATTCAGTATAGAGTCCCAGATGTTTTGGGGCTAAGTTGTTATTTGTGTGACAGTGACACAACCTTCCCAAAGGTTTGAGTCAGGGATAAAGTTCACTTGGCTAAAAAAGGAGGCAAAATATTCTTCCTCAGTGTAACACAGGAGCATGCTTTGTTTCTCAGACTAAGAAAGCCCTGGGGTTTTGAAAGTGTTACTTTAAGATCCACATTTGTCAAAGGTCTTTGGAAAGCAGACTAACGCCTGACGAGATGGCTGGGTGGGACCGCTTGGCACGTCGTAACTCATTTGATTCAAATCTGTCCTCTCCCATCTTTGCATCAGATACGCGTCTGTGATACACCAAGTATTCGGTTGCTGAATCGACATTTCTTCCTAGTAAATTTATCAACAAATTTTCTTTCCCTTGCTCTCCCCACCCATTTGTTTAGCCGGTAACCCAAGCTCTCTAGGCTTCACTCCGGGGCCATACCTCCATGGAAGATAGTGGGAGCTCACACACCCAGAGCGCACTGACACACCTGCATGCAGATATCTGAAGTTCAGGTCTGAAACCAGCGCTAAATCCCACGCTACAGCTATTTAATCAGGAGAACAGAAGACTGAGAAGAAAATTGCCAGCAGTCTTCAAATACCTAAAAAGATGGTACTAAAAGGGAGAATATAAATTGTTCTGTGTAACTACCATGAACAGGACAAGAAATCAAACAAGTTAAACCAAAACAATACAGATCTAGCTTAAGCCTTAAGAAAAAACTTTCTAAAGATACAACTGCTACATTCTGCGAGAGAGTGTGTAATCTCAACTACTGAAACTTTTTAAAAATAGGTTAATTATCTGACCTTCAGACTGGTGGATAAATTCGACACCCTCCCAAGGTTCCCCTTGCCCTGTTTCCAATGACTGCAATAGCAGATCTACCCACGTTTTTCCCAATAGCCTCCCAACTCCAGAAGAAACATCATTAACTTTAAAATCACATTTTTGCCTCAAAATATTGCACATCCTATCATTTCAATTAGCACCTAGCATCATTATGAGCCCAACTTGAATCACATTTTTGCCTCAAAATATTGCACATCCTATCATTTCAATTAGCACCTAGCATCATTATGACAGCCCAACTTGGGAAAATACATACCTATGTATAATTTTTCTATTTCTTTTCTTTGTGCACTTGACAGAAAACTCTAATATGTCAGTTTGCCTTTACTGAAAGACCATCAGGCATCAACCTGGGAACAAAAAGATCTCACAGAAATTACTGTCAGTGGAATTACCTCTGAAAGGCTATACTACTTCAGCAGTCACTATTAGAAACTCAGCTTTTAATTAGTTTTCCTTCAAAAACTGTATGTATTGACAACAGAGTATTTCAGCTATGTTCCAAAAAAAAATATATAACTCCAACAGAGATGAACAATTTTAAATATTCCTTCATTACTCTTACTGAAAGGAAGGCAGGAAAAACAAATATATTCCCTAGCAGCCAAACGTTTTCCTGAAAAGAAGAGCCTGGCTAGTAGGATGAAGAGCCTTATTTTATCTCTCAATATCCACTGCTCCAAATACAGTGGATCTCATTTGCAGAAATGACTACACTCTTCCTGCCTTAAAGCATTTTTTTCAAATGTGTAGTTTACTGTGGCTCTCCTAATTCCCTCTCTCTTCTCTTCAATACTCTGTAACTGCAGTTCTGCTCCACTCCACTGAAATTGCTTGCACCACCCTCAGTGACACCTTCCAAGATGCATCTTCCTCCAATTTGAGCTGCCAAAATCTTTCAATGCAACCAATTTCTCCTCCTTCCCATAAATAAGTATCCAGCCCAGATCAACCTAGTGTCCCTCTTAATCCAATATCCTCCAGATAGGAAGAAAATACAAAACTTTCTCCACACCTTGTGTTTCGGGACTTTTTTTTCACGTTCTCTGCCTGTTTTTCACCTTATTCCCCCACTAGCTTCTCCAATTTGCTTTTCCCCTCATTGACACCTGGGTCTCCCACAGTTCTGATGTCACTCCTTTCTTGCACTAAGACTGTGGCCTTTTCCGTGGGAGACTGCAATAGCCCAGTACTCGAATCTCAGGGATCTTGACCCACTCTCATGACATCAAGCTCTGTATTAGTAACTCTATAAAGTACTTTTTGACTCAAACATTTTCCTCTTGAACATCCTCGTATCTCCAGCTATCCTCCTGATATTTCCTTGATGTTATTCTCTTCCAATGCACAAAATATAGAAAGAGTTGAATTCTTCATCTTTCTCTCCAAGTATTCTCCTATCCATCTCTAGTCCAAATTTGACCATCTTCATTGTTGACAGGTCTACCATTAGAGAACAACATGTAGGTCTGTCCTTCAACACTGTCAACATCCCCATGCTCATAGAAAAATCCACAAATTTCTTCTTTTGCAATATCTTAGATAACACTTTGATCTTTCTCTTATGAATTAGGAAAAAATTAATATTTATCTGTGCCTTGGTCATCACTCAATTCAAATTCTTTTTTCCATCTTTTATATATTTCACCTTGATGCCCCTACAATTTGTTCATTTAAAATTCTCCCGACGAAAGCCTCCTGATGGCTTCTTATTCTGCCTTTTCTCAAAATCCCTTTATTCCTGTATTTTTCCATCTCACTCAAATGCACCTGTGTCTCAGAAAAATAGTATACCTGGATACCTGTCCCAGTATACCTGTCAAATGAGCATGATTTCCCACCTCACAAGTGGAAAACTTAGGAACAGAAGAAGGAACTCATTCATTCAAGCTGTTATATTTGGAATCTAATAGAATCATAGAATCATTAAGGTTGGAAAAGACCTCTAAGATCATCGAGTCCAACCGTCAAAGTCACCCACAAGACTGGCTCTCCTTCCATGTATAACCACAACTTATTTTCTTTGCTTGCAGGGAAGGCAAATCTACCAGGCAAGTTTTATGAGAAGAATTAACATGAGAGAATGATGTACAAAACGCAAAAACACTTACAGGCCTACATTTTCTCACGAAACACAGTAGATGCATGCCTAAATACAGATAATATAAACTGCAAATGTTAGTATTTGTACACATAAAAGGGCCTTTATCCACTGGAAAACTCATCAAGACACTTTAACCCCAAATAGCTACTTTTAAAACTTTAATGTCAGGTATACCTCTCATTTCCCTTTTTGTCTTCCTTGACAGAATACCCAAGTGCTGTGGAGCGATGAAAGCTGTGTAACACTTCATCCTGACCACCTGATACGAGAATATTGCTCAAAAGCAGCATGCGCGTGATATTCCCCAAAACACTGTATTCTTAAGAATAAATACATTCTCAACCTGGCATGTTTCTCATGTCAGGGCTAACTCTATTAGCCTTTCTGCTATCACCCTCCTGTTATCATTTCTGGGAATTCCCATTAGAGATAAGTGAAGCCAATTCCTCTGAGAACAAGCCAGAGGTTTTTTAGGAGTCCAATTTTGGAGCCAGATGCTTTGTTGATTTATTATTAAAGGGTGAAAGTACATTACGTGACAGAAAAAAGGCTACTTTTACCTGGGCTGTTCTTAGGAAAGCTGATGACAATGAATTGCCTAATGACTCTCCACTTTTCTGTTTTTCATCTATTATTAAATAGCCAAACACTGGTGAAGCTCTAAGAACCCGTAAGTGAGTGAATGTTGCTATGACAGAGACCAATATAAAAGGAGAATGAATACTGAGAGAAATACAGTTGAAAAAGCAAAAAAGAAAGGAATCTTGCAGCCACACAGAAGCAGCAAAGGAAGATAGCAACAGCTGAAGCGGACATTCCAAGATTCAACCACAAAAATGGAAAAATATACAAGAAAACAAGAATGAAGGCCTATAAATGCATGAACAATCTGAACATGAAGGACTAGATCTGCAAGGACCTCTGGTGTGCACCTCAGGTCCCTCAGACTCCCAGGGCGACTGATCAATAGACTGATGAGATGTCCCCAGCAGGAACCACCTATGACAGCTCGTTTTGCATAGTTGCGTACGTACCCAATTAACTTGCTACAGGACGGACTGTCTTTTCCTTGGCAGCTGACCACGTACCACCTTCATTTATCATTTATCATTTTGACAACATAATGTATGCATGACTGTGGCCTTTTCCATGGGAGGCTGCAATAGTCGAGCGACGCTGTGGAAAAGGATTAGCACCAGAAATGGATTGTTCCAGTTGAATCCAGCTGAAAATCAAAGCAGCAAATCTGCATGCCTGAACCATGCCGCAGTGCGGTGGGTTTCGGGCTGGCACGCTGTCACACCGTTGAGTGGAGTTCTCCAGCTTTGCAAGGCAAGCAAATTGCAAGTCCAAATTCTATGGGAAGCTATCAACAACTTCCTAAATATTCCACTGTGGGAATATACTTCAACTACTCATCATCAGCTGGCATGACGCCCCAATTCGAAATTGCAAAATACATGGGTCAATCTTCACTAAATGTGTTCTTCACTTTTCGAGGACCAGCTGTTTTTCTGAGTATATCAAACAGAATTTGCATTCATAGGTTAAAATGTTTTCCCAGTCTCTTTGTCCAGTACCACCCGGAACACTTTACATACATGCATTATATATATATAAAGTGCCACATGGAAGTTTAAACATCATTTGTACCCTTAACTGCTTACAATTTCCTTTTGGATCTCAGCAGAAAAACAGATACTTACAAAAATCAACATGTTAGGAACCCAGCTTCACAGGCATTTCTGACTGTCATTTAGAAAAGTGATTACAGCGTGCAACATGAAAAATATATGCATAGCACTTTAGGTAGAAGTAGTTACTCATAATGGAATCCACTTACAGTTAACTTGGGTAGTGTGAAAATAGACTTATAATGAAGTGGATAGAAACTCTCAAGTATCTTCAGTGATTATGAAAAAGGAGGCTCTGAAAAATCAAATAACTAAGAATTTATCCAAAATATGGTCAGGTTACCCTCTCATAATTGTCAGTCCATGTGCGAGGAATAAGAACATATTCTTTGTTATGCAGTAAGCAAGGGCTTTATTGTAAAGTTCAGGTACAAAGTGCTTTATTTTGTGTTCAACATTCTCTTCAACAATTACATTTTCACAAATAAAATATTTTTAAATGTTTCTACAGGATTAATATCTCAGAATTCCTCATTTGCATCCAGTCATCAGCCCAGAGTGTGCAATTTTTTACTCATTTTCCACTTCCATTATACTTAATAATATTTTTACAACTGTTGTACCCAGGAATGTCTGTGCACAGATATCCACACATATAGGATACCTATTTGTATTATGATACATATTTGTACATACCCTATTTTTTTTTCTCCCTCATTCAAAAAGCTTGCTTTTAATTGTTGTAAATTAAATCAAACACTGCATAGGTCTTAACTGGTGTGTGAAATGCTCAACACAACGATGACTCCTTAATGAGGACTTAAGCAGAAATCTAGTCATTTAAATGCAAGAGGGCAAGTCTGAAAATCTGCACTTCCACACCACCGAAGACTGGAGAGACACCCAAGTCCTGCTGATGGCTACTTTGTGACCGCAGGTCCCATCATCTGGACCTGTGTCAATAGCCCAGACACAGGCACACCATACTTGTACACTCCGAAAAAGGATAGCTGCGTCAAACTGTCGACTGGGAACAGTTCCCGATTCGTGCTAACTCCTGAACCACATCTAGGAATTTCAGAGGAATGTACTGGTTCACCAGGGCAAAGGCAGACCTGGGATCTCTAATGATTAAATAGAGATGATCTGAGTCATCTACATCTACAGAGCCAGGGCCCTGGTAACAGTTCAACTTACTGGCACAGAAACA
This sequence comes from Aptenodytes forsteri, assembly GCF_000699145.1. Classification (NCBI taxonomy): domain Eukaryota; kingdom Metazoa; phylum Chordata; class Aves; order Sphenisciformes; family Spheniscidae; genus Aptenodytes; species Aptenodytes forsteri. Next base: position 1,353,996 of record NW_008795712.1, on the reverse strand, counting down.
GCCTGCAATGCCCATGCTGGGTACTCACGTGTTAGAGTCTGAATCCAGCTTTTCCTGAGTGGGATGGTATCCTACTCCAGTAAAAGAATCATAGAATCATAGAATCGTTTAGGTTGGAAAAGACCTTTAAGACCATCGAGTCCAACCGTCAACCCAGCACTGCCAAGTCCACCACTAAACCATGTCCCTAAGTGCCACATCTGCTTGTCTTTTAAATACCTCCAGGGACGGTGACTCAACCACTTCCCTGGGCAGCCTGCTCCAATGTTTAACCACTCTTTCAGTACAGAAATTTTTCCTCACATCCAATCTAAACCTCCCCTGGCACAACTTGAGGCCATTTCCTCTCGTCCTATCGCTTGTTACTTGGGAGAAGAGACCGACCCCCACCTCTCTACAACCTCCTTTCAGGTGGTTGTAGAGAGCAATGAGGTCTCCCCTCAGCCTCCTTTTCTCCAGGCTGAACAACCCCAGTTCCCTCAGCCGCTCCTCATCAGACTTGTTCTCCAGACCCCTCACCAGCCTCGTTGCCCTTCTCTTTGTTATTTGCTTCTGATAATCTTAGAAAAAAATCTTATTGCAGTTTGCTAAAACATATCAGGAAATGATCCACTGATTCCATGACTTAGTATTTTGTCCTTTTTTAAAATGTAAACTCAACATTTGAAAGCAGCAGATGATTACAGACATTTTCTCTGCAAGATCAGATCAGCTGTCAATCTACTGATCTCATAAATCACTGATCTCCCAAAGTCCTTTCCAACCTGGATTATCCTATGATCCTACTCTGCCATACAGCAGGTACCAGTCCCTGCCTCTGCATTCTGTTTTGCTGTCCCCAGGGGCTGTCTGGAGTCATCCCTCTCCTTCCTCATCCAGCCTGCTAGCTAATCAACGACCGTCCTCCCCGACTCCTGCTCCTGCTTTAGGAGTGGGCTGTGCATGGACTGAAGCAGCCACAGACGTATAACCAGGTTCTGGGATGAAATTTTCAGGAGTTGAATGTTTGATGAACAAAAAAGTGCATTTCTGAGCCTGTAAAGAGTAAAAGATGAATGGGGAATGTCAGAAATAGAAAGACCTCTGGAGAAACATCAACATCATCCAGATTATGCCTCAATGAAAGTAGACAGGCCGGCGCTGTCATTAACAAGAACCAACCTGTGCTTCCCTTTTGAGAGCAAGGGTGCAATACTGAAACACTTCTCCTACCCAATGGCCAGAGCTGGCTACAGTTTGTGGAAAATATCTAACATCCCACAACGGCAGTCGAGTGTTTTCTAATTACAGAGCAGTAGTACAGATTGTGGCATGCTTTGGCTGCTAATCTTCAGGCTTTCTGTGAGCACTTCCATTGTCTAATCCGAACAAGCATCACTTGCATGATACTTCTACTTTCTCACTGGGTTCCTAGCAGAAGTTATCAGCCAGTGTCTCAGGCACCAAATCTCTACCCCAAAACAGAGCGTATGTCCTCAAGATTAGAGTTTTCTGTCTCAGATTGAGGGACACCAAAAAAATTAGTTCCCGTTAGAGTTCTGCTTCTCAGCCATTCCTGAAATTTGGGCAGTCCTTAAAGCATCTTTGGAGGCTCCTGAAAAGCCAAATTCCTGAAAATCAAGCCCAAACTACAGTAAAAATACAGATATAATCTACTTGGCCACATGTCTCAGCAGAAAATAAGATCCTATCTTCAAAACTAAGACTGAAATAATCTCTTCACCCAAGTAGATGAAATACCACTAACTCCAATTTTGCGTATCTGCAACAGGAATTAACTATGAGCAATACATAAGAAACTGCAATAAACATCATTATATATTGCACAGGCTTTTATCTTATTTGAACTAAGGACTTATTTATGTGTATTATTTTAATTGTACTAGAAATTTAAATGCAGGTTTCATACGTATCATAAAAATTTGCAAGTAACAAAGTAAGAGCAATATACAAATGTATCCATACCACTGAAATTCTACACATAATAAAACATTAGCATGCAAAGATAAAGCAACGCCTACCACACAACAAATTACAAGCCAAATAACTCAACGGTCGCAAAGTAAAAATAAATTTAGTAAAAATTACAGGACACCAAAAAAATTAGTTCCCGTTAGAGTTCTGCTTCTCAGCCATTCCTGAAATTTGGGCAGTCCTTAAAGCATCTTTGGAGGCTCCTGAAAAGCCAAATTCCTGAAAATCAAGCCCAAACTACAGTAAAAATACAGATATAATCTACTTGGCCACATGTCTCAGCAGAAAATAAGATCCTATCTTCAAAACTAAGACTGAAATAATCTCTTCACCCAAGTAGATGAAATACCACTAACTCCAATTTTGCGTATCTGCAACAGGAATTAACTATGAGCAATACATAAGAAACTGCAATAAACATCATTATATATTGCACAGGCTTTTATCTTATTTGAACTAAGGACTTATTTATGTGTATTATTTTAATTGTACTAGAAATTTAAATGCAGGTTTCATACGTATCATAAAAATTTGCAAGTAACAAAGTAAGAGCAATATACAAATGTATCCATACCACTGAAATTCTACACATAATAAATAAAATACTAGCATGCAAAGATAAAGCAACGCCTACCACACAACAAATTACAAGCCAAATAACTCAATGGTTGCAAAGTAAAAATAAATTTAGTAAAAATTACATAAAATTGAAGTTAAGACAATGTACATCACTGTAATTTGAAGGTATAAATTTGACAGGAAGGCATTAATTAAACCACAGCAGCTTTTTAAAAGCCAAAAACATTCGAAGTAAATACTACACATCAAAGAAACACAAAAGGACTAAGACACAGAGGTTAATAGCTAAAACATTCAAACAACCTTAAATCTGCCTTATGGTAACCTAATGTAAGGTCTATTCTGCACTTACCTTCTTTCAAATCAATTAAAGTATGAGGAGTTTTACTGCTGCACTTCCTGAGGGTTCTGAGGGAACTAAAGCTGCTGCACTTCTACAGTTCCATATGTGAACAACTTAACTCTCATTTAGCATAACCTGACTTTGGAAATTCCTTTCTTTATTATTGAAAATGTTGTATACGAACATTAACCAAGAAAATTGAAGAAAAGAAGGGAAAAAAATTATGATTCTGTGAACTGGCATTTGATGAAGAGAGTAAAAAAAAAAAAAAAAGAGCAAGCTTTTGACTCAGAAAAAAAAAAAAAAAAAAAAAGAGAGAGCTTTTGACTCGGGGCAACCAGAATAACTCTTTGGGCAAGAAAAAAATTTCAAGGTTTTACGCTGCATACCAACTATAGGGATAGGTCATTAAATAACATTATTCCCTCAAATAACTTTGGTTGGGCTGTTCTGGGAAAAAACAGAGAAGATAAGAATGATTCACACAAACAAAATTCTTAACATGTTAGAGCATCTCTTCGTGGTAACCGCAGTTTTTTACCCTGGAGTAAGTGTAACATAGCTTACCTTTCAATGAAACCAAGACAGATTACTTTGCGTTCACTGCACAACAAAGGCATCCACACAGGCAGTTACCTGGAGTAGTTATTATGCTATAAATCCACACCTGGCTTACACTGAGCTAATCTGTCCATGTAACCGTAACGTAAATCATGATCATGTCTAGTTTGAATGAGTCTTCATAGCAGTTACCCTTTTCTTTAAGAATACCATATCTAACAGAGCTCTACCGTGCTGAAAAGTACGATTATGATATATTTTTTGAGAAGTAACTTATTTTATGAGAAGAGATTAAAACAGCTTTACTCTTTAACAGAACACAGGAGAAGGCGGCATGAGACCTCTCTCTCTCTCCTCTCATCAGGGAAATAAAAGAAAATGGAGAGATGCTAAACGACTACGTAGGCACAAAAAGAGATAAGAAGAGCAATAAATAATAGGGTCAAAATTAAAAGAACATTTTAGTCAAAGCAATTCACTCCTGGAAAACCCTTCCAAATGGAAGACTGGGACAGCCATGTCGATGATTTAACCAACATAAACAGCTACATAATTAAACTACAAGTCAGTGGGCCCATGGAAGATTGTGCGCTACCTGGTTAGGGCCACAAAAATGGTCAGAGGGCTGCACACCTCTCCCTATGAAAAAAGGCTGAGAGACTTGGGGTTGTTCAGCCTGGAAAAGAGAAGGCTCCAGGGAGACCTTATTGCAGCCTGTCAGTGCTTAAAGGGGGCCTACAAGAAAGATGGGGATGGACTTTTTAACAGGGCCTGTAGTGACAGGACAAGGGGGAATGGCTTTAAACTAAAAGAGGGGAGATTCAGACTAGATAGAAGGAAGAAATCATTTATGCTGAGGGTGGTGAAACACTGGCACAGGCTGCCCAGAGAGGTGGTGGATGCCCCATCCCTGGAAACATTCCAGGTCAGGCTGGACGGGGCTCTGAGCAACCTGCTCTAGTTGCAGATGTCCCTGCCCACGGCAGGGGGGTTGGACTAGATGACCTTTAGAGGTCCCTTCCCACCCAAACTATTCTATGATTCTACGGTTGCCTAAGACAGCAAAGACAGGATTCATGCTGGTTATAATACCGATGCCTCCATCTGAGCTGGTCACTGGACACTCCCCTTGCAGCCGGTGGAAAAAAGAGGCATTTTGGGGGCACTATTCACCTGCTTTAAATGTCTTTTGACGTTCACCATGTGATGAATTAATCACACAAGTGCCTGTTTTACCTATAAAAGCGTAACTGTGTATTGCTGTAGCAGTACTTGCAGCAGCAATTCAACAATACGTACAGTCCCTTCCAGTGTTCTATCCCAGCCCTGTACCTGGTACAATGTAAAGCCAAAACAAGGTTTTTCCCCCCACCCTCCTATCTGGTGTGGAAAGAGAAGGAGCAATGGGCAACCTAATCCCATGTCTCTACCTGTGATATACATTCACCAAATGAGTGTTACAGAGGCACCCGTGCGATCCGGGGCACAACCTGATTTACTATACTGTATTTCACTACTTGTATTTGAATAGCTGCAACAGCCATCATTTAAAACCAACTTACTCCTCCCCATATATGCTACCTTTGTGCTCGAGTGACTATGGCAAAGTCAGCCAAATATCGTATTTAAAAAGTAGAACAATTGTTCATCCGAGTTACACAGACAGAACTGAAGGCATAGCTGGGGCCACAGATCTTTAGCATCCGAGCACACAAGGTTTTTAAATAGTAGCATGGAGACCAAGTGAAGAAAGTGAGGTGTTTCTCTCAACCTTCTTGCCTTCTGAGTTGAAGTCAGAACATTACCTAACTGTCAGGTCAATGTCATTCATACAAAAATTGCACTTAAGATAAATGGACACAGTTAGCCAAAGAAGTCCAATGTATCCCAGGATTCACACAAAATAATATAAAATATTCTCTAGCGAAAAAAATAACCTGTGTAAATATAACCCTTGTGTTTAATTCTCATAACTGACAGGTTTATTTAACACCACAAATTTGGCAAATCCAGACGTTACATCCCTTTTCAAAACTGCAGCAACAAGAAGCTATTGAATCCGTGTACCACATCGCTACCTTTTACTAGAAATAATTATCCTCTTTTATTACACAACTTTGAATGATGCCTCAGAGCAGCATCCACACATAATCCTCTGAATAAAGAGCCTCTGGATTCAGTTTTCATTTCGGAGAGGGAAATTACGGTACCAGCAAGAGGAGTCTCCTTCAAGCCTTATTTGCATTCAAGAGGCTGCCAGTTGGGTAAAGTTTCTCCCCATTTAAGTAATTCTGTTTCCCAGCAACCTGCGCTGTTGCCAGGAGAAACCCCGGGGAGAGCTTCCTCCGCACCCGCCCCGCCGCAGTCTTGGGGGTACAGCTTTGTGCAGCGCTGCTTCATGCCAGTGCACACATCCGACTGTGAGCGGCATGCTAAGTAGTGCACCAGGAACTCCAGGGACTCGAACAGGAGATGTGTTTTTTTTTTCTGGAGAGGGCTCAGCGATGAATGACGTAGCCCCTTCTATTGCAATGGCGTTAGAGGTGATAAGGCAGCGCAGGGTTTTTTCATCAGGGTGGTGTTACCTTGGGAGCAGCGTTTGGCAGCGGGATGTGCAGCTCTGTAAACATATTCCCTGTATGCTTTTAATCTATCAAGCATCACGTGTGCATGCTAACTTCCTTTTTGTTGTTGTTTTCCAGCTGCCAAGAGCAAAAACCACATGCAAACAGCAAAAAAATCCCCTTAGATTGACTTAACCTTTGTGTCTCCTTGCAACACCTTCCAAAATGTAAATGTAATGGGTGGTTAAAAAGTAATTCCTGTTCTTCCAATGACAGTACAGTTTTATAGTTGTACGCTTGGCTTGAAAGCAAGCTGTTTAGTGTTTAGACATATGTACCTGCCATGGTGGGGGGAAAAAAAAAAGAGAAAGAGAAAAAGCCATGGCATGTTATTACAGACAGGATTTCCAAGCAAATTCATCTCACGCCTACCTGTAAAGATGTTGTAACCACAAATTTTAGAAGTTGTCTTTCAGATAATAAACAATTACTGGGGGTGGGGTGCTTCCGCAAAGAAACATACTCGGCTTTACATTCTTTCTGATTTGAATCTCGGCATATGCAATGAAATTGTAATGAAATTTAATAATTTATGGAAATTGATGGCTTGAGTGTATTTGAGGCAAAGATCGTCTCTTAGAATGAAATAAGTAATTAACTCTTCTGAATGAGAAAGGTAAATTGAAATTTGAGAAACGCTAGACCACATATGACATTGTTACTCAACGTGCTCCTGAACTGTACTTCAATGGAAGTCAAATCTCACATTTTTTGGCCCATATTCCATATAAACTTCAGTAAAAATGGGTGACTAGTTAATTCTTTATGTAAAACACTGTATCAGGTAAAAAAAGTGGAGGAAAACATTAAGAAATTAATCCTTCTAAACCTTAAGAGAAACTGTATTTCTTTTGCAGGCTTTGTTCTGAGGCATAATCTCACTTGAGAATCTCTATTTTAGACCTACAATATAGTGATATTAAATTCATGTCTGAAAAAAAGTTTTATATTTGCCCATGACTAACAAACTTTTTTAATCATTAAAGGCAAAAATATCTAACTTTTTCATTTTATTCCTTATATTCTACTGAAAAAATACTTAGAAAACACTAAGCTTACATTTTAGTTTGCAATTCTATTGCGAAATCTTGTGCCTTGCACAATTCGGCAAACTGTCACAGTATCAGGGAAAATCTGTTTAAAACTTCTCAGCCTAACACTGCATACATATTTAGGCACAGAATAAGCATAAGGTACCAGATTTTTTCCCTAATCCTGCACAGTACAAAGAGGCTACAAAAACATGGAGATTTCCATGACACACTAATTCACAAGTATCAAGGGATCGGGCTGTCCCATTCAGCAACTTATTCAATGATCACAGCACAGTGGTATCCAGTACGCTTTGTCAGTCCAATGCCCCTGTATCGCTACAAGTCAGCATAATTTAAACTTTAATGACAACACAGATTCACTAACTGTTGAGAAAATTACTAGATGATCCCATGCCCACAGGGATCAAATTCCACCAGGAAGTCTTTGTACCAGGCCATGAACACGCATAAGAAAAGCTACGGTCTTTTAGCCTTAGCACCCTTCCGTGTGCCCATGGTAGCATACGCAGTCCAGCCAGCCACCTTCTCCAAGGGCAGGGGATGAGACAGATGAAAGTACCAGACCACAGGCCACCAGTTTGACCACAATAATTTCTGTTCAGTGTTTTAAGAATGGTAAAAAAAGATTAGCGTGGACAGAAATTCCACTAAAACAGGTACAGAAGCAAAACAATTTAAAGGGTTATTTCTGCTTTTGAATGTTCATTGTGTTTGGAAACTATTAAGCTTCACAAGATGTCCAACTAAATGCAACATTAGAAATCAACTAAACGAGTCCTAATGGGACATATAATAGCTAAAATCATCTCATTTAAAAACCTCTTGTGAAATAATCTCCCTGTAAGAATATAAAGTATACTATTCTTCATGCATACACAGTCAATTGGGGTGGAATCCAATCTGTCTACAGCCTGTGAAAAGCAAGTGCTACTTCAGCAGGCAGGGACAGAACAGGAAGAGTAAAGCAGTTCCCATAAAATACCTGTTTATGTTCTGCACAAATTTAATGTCAAGAAGTGTCCCTCTGAAGGAAGAGCGAGTGATCCCTGTTGTAAAACTTCAGTACATCCTCTAGAAACTTTAGACAAAACTGACACACCTCCACTCAGCCTGCGGAAAACTGAAACACATTTCAGAAGTGTATTCTAACCACTTGGACTTGGAGTATCCTGCGAGACTGAAAGCATGCCCCCTCTGCAACGGGTCAGACTGTTACACATGCAAAATGCACAAGTGGCGTGGCCAAAAAGAGAGCAGACTTGAGGGTCTGGCTCCAGCCTCCTGCAGTCACTTAAAGAAGTACCACCATCCCAGGTGTGCTTTGGCTGGTTATTTTGATATATCTGCTTAGGATGTCATTTCAGCCTCCCAACAGAGGAGGATCATCAAGATCCTGAGGGAATTCTATAACTGCTGGAGTATCCTAGAAAAGACGGACACTGCTGCTACCACCACAGCTACAGCTAAGAGGATTTACAGAGTCACGGCACAGCTGAAGTTGGAAGGGACCTCTGGAGATAAGCTAGTCCAACCCCCCCTGCTCAGATCCAGGTCAGCTAGAGTGGGTTGCTCGGTACTGTGTCCTGTCAGGTTTTGACTGTCTCCAAGGATGGAGAAGCTACAACTTCTCTAGGCAACCCGTTCCACTGTTCAACCGATGTCAGAGGAAAAAAAGTTTTCTTCTTATGTTGAAATGGAGTTTCCTGTGTTTCAGTTTGTGCTTGTTGCCTCTTGTCCATCCACGGGGCACCACTGCAAGAGTCTGTCTCCATCTCCTTTACTCCTTCCCATCAGTTATTTATACACATTGGTAAGATCCCCCTGAGCACCATGTCCCAGCTTAACTGAATTTAGGCAGAGCGACCCTTTCACTCAAAGACTGTGTATTTGTTTTAACAATATCAAGACAACTAAAGCTGAAATATTTCTGCTACATCAAAGACAACAGTAATAAAACAATGAGAGAGACTAGAAATCTATCAAAATCTCAATTTCCTATGCTCACTAGCCACATTCTTCTCCAGATGTCACAGCAAGAACAGTCAGTGCAACTTCTTCTTGAGTTCAGTATGTCAAGTTGAAGTACTAATCCCACATAGAACTGAAATTCACTGTTTATGAATTTAATGTAAAATATACAGACTTGGAATTAAATCAAATAGTTGAAGCAAATGCAGATCAATTCACTAAAGTTAAAAATAGAATCAGACACTATACCAATGACTTGAAAAGCTCTTAGGTATGCAGGAGATGATCACTTAAACACAAAGCTCCCAGTGCAACACTTTAACCCAAAATGTTAGTTATCCTTTGATATACAAACAGGAAAATATTGAGTAGGAACAAGAATGCAGTTGACAATATCACTAGTAAAATCCAGTGTCTACGTCCGATACCCAAAACTTAAGGAAGACCTGAAGTAATTCATGACAATTTAGGGAAAAGAAACAAAAATTAATAGATGATTGCAAAACGTGCCTTCTGCTGACAATAAAAAATTCACTTTGCTTGATTTATGTCTGGTTGAAGTCTTCACTTTTTTAAAACAGGCTAACCAGCAATTTAATTATTATCTAAACATGTTTCACGAAAACCAGAAAACACACACTACTATGCTTTTCATCTTCATGAAGAAAACCGTACCAAGCTGCAATGGTTGGAAGTTGAAACATAACAAAGTGATTCAAAATATGCACTTTTTTAATGGAGAGACTTATGAAACACTGGAACAATTTACGAAATTTTGCCGTGGATCCTCTCTCAAACGACATTTTTAATCAATGTTTTCTTTAAAGAGCATGACCTGATTCAAGCAAGAACTAATTCACAGAAATGCTGTGCTCTTTTTGTATACGGAAGGTCAGACTAAAGTTCACCATGACCTCCTCCACATTTGTAATTATTGCTCTATTAATCTATAAATATAAAGCTAAGAGGTTTAATAGGTTTAAACAATCGTAAGACTGTCTACCCATGAGCTGTACCTTTACCGCCTCAAAAAATTAACCCACTATGGATGTGTATGTTACAGTGTAAGTACCTCCGCTAGGAACATAGCTGGGACCACAGAGAGAGAGAAGATATTTCCTGACACTACTCATTGGGACCAGTGGGACAAAACATTCTTTTAATTTACTACACACTGCTATCTCAGGCTATCTAGCAGAAAAAAATAGTGTGTGTGTGTGTATATATATGTTATTATACAATGCCTTGCACAGGAGGTTCCTTCTACATTATTAGGGCTCCTTGACTAGTGCTCCTACCACTATCGTAAAATAAAATAGTCAATTAAATAGCGTAAGCAATATATACTCACATACTCATAAAACACAGCCATGTTTCAGCAGTAATGTAACTAAAATTAATTCTGAAAACTAGAGTTATACTAGAAAGGTAGAAGCAATAAGTAATATGTGATTTTACTATAAAGCACGACATCGTATTGCACCATTATACAGAAATCATATGAAAGAAATAATTTTCAAAAATGAATGCAGCAGCTCTACTGCAAGGAAAGAAAACAGCACAACAAACTAATTCCCAGACTATGAAATGTGTTGAAGATCAGATAAATCCAACTTGATTACAAAAAGAGTAAGTGAAGCTTATTAATATTTGTGTTGTTTTCACCTCACAGTATAGTATTTTATCCCCATTTGACTGACTTCTACAAACAGAACCCTCTGTATCACAAACCAACTACTTCCAGTCACTTCACAGAAATCCGTATAATATACAAGGTTTAACTGCGTAATTTTCTTAAGACTCAGATCCTAAATTAGTAATAACCTTACGATAAAACACAAAAAAGAGTTATGCAGACAAGGTCAAGTCTCACATAATCCCATGGTCAGCAAGTTACAAAGGAATAGAAACACAGTTTAGCTTTTCACAAGACTAGATTAAACGCGACTTTCAAGCTGAAGTTGTCACTCAGCTGTCTTTTCCTCTCTTTCAGACTGCAGCAAAGGAGGGAGCAGTCTGAGCTGCTCTCTGTACTCACGAGGTTTGTGAATGGCGATCGAGAACCCTCAGCACGAGAGGTTCCCCGCCAAACAACAAATCTCACCGAGGGGCAGAGAACATTCATGCCCATCTCACGCCCAGAAAGCGTCAGGAACTTGGAGCATTGGGACCAGGAGGCGCAAGCAGGTGCAATGCAATTAACACAACGTGCAGGAGGCACAAAGAGAGCCCAGAAGCGCTGCTCACAGAAGAAAACCCTCAGCCGCTGAAAACACCTTCCAGGACACAATGCCCTGACCCAGACCTAGCGCTAACGCCTCTGGTACTTCAGCAACCTCCCTCCGGACTGAACTCCCGAGAGTGGTCTCAGGCTGTGGGGAGAGCCTGGTGCTCCTCCACGGGGATCGAAGCAGTGGCAGCAGCCTAGTCGTTGCAGTGCAAGGGAAGGAGCTGCAAGAAGTGAGCACATTGTATCACATCAGGGATGAGGAGCAGGAGATCTTCAAAGAGACCGCACAGAGAAGTAGCTAAATGCTCTGCAGCTCTTCACCTAGGAAACAGAGGCCCTCAACACCACTGAAGATGAACAGGACGGACACCTCGGGTCACTGGATTAGGATCAGTGCTAGCTATCACTTAAAAGAAAGGTCTGGCAGATGTTTTCCTCAAAGTGCCTGCACACTAAGGCAGAGTTCGGTTCACGAAGAAGAAGACTCAGATGTCCAAGTGTGGTCACAGACCTATGATGTGATCAGAATGAAAGACCTGGCACTGCACGCGCAACTTGAGCAGTGTCATGCATGGGAACAGGGTATGTAGGAAGGATTAGCACAGAAGAATAGGATGGGGAGCTGCACTCTACTGAAACGAACTCCTCGATAGCACAGAGCTCCAGTGTGAAACTGAAGTCACGTCTGCTGAGTGACTCCGAGTCAAGATCAGAGGGGAAACACTGGAGATGGTGTGGTTTGGGGTCTGCTACAGAGCACCTGACCAAGAGGAGGTAAGTGAATGAGGCTTTCCACAAAGAGCTAGCAGAAGTCTCCAGACTGCAGGCTCTGGTTCCCCTGCGAGATTTCCGTTCCCAGACGTCTGCTGGGAGGGTAACATCACATTGTGCAAGCAATTCAGGAAGCTGCACTAGTGACAATTTCATACCAAAAGTGCCAGGGATAATGAATGGTGGGTTGTCGACCGGCTGTTCAGAAGCAGGGAAGAACTGGTGGCATTGCAGCAGCAGATGGCAGACAGCTGCAGTGACCACAAGATGACGGAGTTCAGGATCCAAAGAAAGGCTAGAAAGGTAAACAGCAGATTTAGCATTTTGGACTTTCAGAGCTCAAACTCTGGCTTATTTAGGGAATTGCTAGGTAGAAGCCCCTGAGAGGCTGTCAAAGGGAGAAAGCGCCCTTCGGGGTGGTCTGAATTTTGACAAAAACTTTCTAAGAGAGCTAAGGAACAAAATATCATGCAGAAAAACTGGGAACTTCATGAGAAACACAGAGCTGCTTAATGAACTAAAATGCAAAGAGAGAGCGTACAAGAAGTAGAAACAGTAACAAGCAACAAAGGAGGTATATACAATGCTTTGCCTAGGCATTTAGGCACAAAATCAGAAAGGCCAAAGCTGGAGTTAAAACTAGCTAGGGATGTAAACAGTAGTAAGAAATGATTCCGCAAAAATTACAAGAGTAAAAAGAAGCTCAAGAAAATCCAGGTGCATTGATGAGTATGGAAGACAGCCTAGAAGTAGTACAGAAAAGACCAAAGTACTGAAAACCTCTTTTGCCTCAGTTTTCAGAAACAAAGACTGCTCCAAAACCTCTGCATGCACTGGCACAGTCAGAAAGAAAAGCAGCGATGTGGGGGAAAATGGGTTATGGCTATTTCAAGAAGTTAAATGCCCAAGGAGCCACGTGGAGTTTTTCCAGGGCTGCAGAGGAAGCTCACTGGTGTGACCATCAGAACACCGTGACAGATCTCGATATAATGATATCTAGAAAAATCCCGGTGACTGGGGGAGCTCTCTGGTGACTAGAAACGGGCTACAGTCACAGCCATTTTTAAGGAAGGCAAAAAGAGGATTGAGGAACTACAGGCTGCTCAGCCTTGGCTCAGTCCCAGGGAAGATCATGGAGTATGTCCTCAGAAATCATTTCCAAACACAAAGAGAACAGGAAAGTAATCAGGAATAGTCAACCTATTTACCAAAGGCAAATCATGCTTGACCAGCTGGGTTGCCTTTTATGATGAAATGATTGGCTATGCAGATGAGGGCAAAACAGTGGATGTAATGCATGTTGACTTTAGCAGGGCTTCTGACACCATCTCTTACAGCATTTGCATTTGGAAGCTGAGAAAGTACTGGCTGGAAGAACAGACTGCTAGGCACTAGACACGTCAAAAATTGGCAGGACTACCGGACTCACAAGGCAGTGATCAGTATCTTGATGTCTAGTGTGTAGCAGGTTACCCCGGGGGCTGATGCTGGGGCCAATATCATTCAATATCTTAAACAATAACATGAATGATGTGACAGGAAACACGCTCAGCAAATTTGAGAACAACGCTAAACAGAGAGTGAGTGGACGTGCCAAACAGCAGAGCTTCAGTCCAACGAGACCTTGAAAAATTTCCGGTCTATGCCAACAGAAACCTCAGCAAGGTCAACAAGGAGAAGCGTGCAAGTCCTGCACCAGTGCAAGATAATCTTAGTTCTGCTGGGAAGGACCTGTGATCATGCTGCAAGCCAGGTTAAACACTAGCTAGCAATGTGCTCTCGTTGCAAATAAAGCAAACCGGGTACTGGGCTGCATTACAAGGAGCATGGGCAGCAGAGCAAGGAAAACACCCTCTCCTCTAAGCTGTACTGGTAAGAATTCACCTGGAATACTATGTCCAGTTTCGGATCCTCAGTTCAAGAGAGACGTTAATAAAATGGCAAGGGTCTGCAAGGTCAATGGTCAAGTTCGTCAGCAGCCTACAGCACACAAACCTAGAGAGCTCGCAGAAGCTGGGCGTATTTCAGCTGGTGAAGGGTAAACTAAGGGGCAATCTTACAGCAGCTTAATAGGGAGTGAGAACGACGACTCAGCCAAACCCTTCCCAGCAGCACCAGACAGTATCATAAAGGGCAGCTGCCAGAAGAGGCAGACTTCTCTGACTCGAAGGCAGCGCAGCATTGGCACAGGGGCTGAACTGGAGCGCCCTTCCAACCAACACTCCTCTGATCCTGCAATCTAAGAGCAATTTAAACATTTTACTGAGTAAATGTTAGGCAATGTCAAAATTTAAATTGCCATTCTTTTCTGAAAGGAGTATACATCTTAAAAATTTTAACTTTTGCAATTCATTGGAGCTCCATGGTGTTCTTAAGTGCGTAATACCATGTTTAGTCATAGAATAAAAATGCCCCCAAAAAGACATATTTGGCCTTATGAGGACATTTTTTGTACAGCAGCACAAAATTATTCTATTTATGGAGTTACAGAGCATAAAATGGGCCTAGAGTATCTTCTGTCCAGGCTTTTATCGACAAGCGATGTGAAGGCGCCACTTTAATCTATGCGATGTGCTACTCCTGGTATCATCTCTAGCGTTCATTGCCCTAACGACATCAACCCCATCTCTGCACCCCTCCTTTGAGCCCACCTTCTCCACATCAGACATAATACTCTTCCTGCTACCTTTAATTTCACCACTACCTTCTTGCTACCTTCAGCATTTTACCAAATATCTATACAATGTAAGATTTTAATATGCTCTCAAACACTTCTTTCACTGGGTTTATGACACCGCCCATTTGTTATTCTCCCACCAGCACTTACGTACCTTACGTGTTTAAATATTTTTTTAAGTTCACAGACTTTGTTAGGGACTTTAGGCGCCTGGAGCAAAGATACATATAAATAAACACCTGGTACAACAGGAGAACGAACACGCATGTCAGAGCGCTTACATGCCACTATAATTCCTATCTAACAGTGATGACAGTCATCTTGCAATGCTTTCAGTTCCTAGGAGGGCTGACAGAAGGCAAAATTGCTTCCTTAATTCTAGGTTGCTACTTTGCTTACCTGACAGCACACATTTACTCAAAACGAAAGGAAGAGTACTGGAGAATCACTGGGAAAATTATTGTTTAAGAACTTTAAAACACTTTGCAAACATTAAGGTTAGAACATCCTCACCATGCTTTGGTATTATTTTGAGGTATTACTATTTACCCGAAAAAGCGAGGGCTAAGGAGGCAGGCCCTGAATAGGACTACCGTGGCCCTCAGTAAAGACTGAACAGAAAACTCGTATGTGGCCAAGAGAAAAGCAGGTGCTCGTTGGCGGCTCCAGCAATCGATTAATTCCTATTCTAATGCCGAGAGGGCAGAGGAGACGTCACCGTGCAGCTAAACCACGACACAAGTGCGCTCCCAAGGCACCCAACGGCTTCTCGCCCCCACCCTGCCG
>NW_008795712.1:1314865-1337592 GCF_000699145.1 Aptenodytes forsteri | reverse complement strand
GTCCTGGGGGCTGTGGAGAGGGCAACCCCCTGCCCCCCACCCCGCCGGTGTGTCCTGGGGGGTGGGTGCTCCGGAGGGTGCAGCAGCCTCCCCCCGGGCGTGTCCCCAGCCGGTGAGCCCCGGGGGCTGGGTGCTCTGGAGGGGGCACCCGCCCCGCTGTGCCCCAGAGCGGTGTGCCCTTGGGTCTGAGTGCTCCGAGGGGCGCAGCCGCCCCCCTAGGTCACAGTGGCGTGGCTTGCTCGGGGTTCACCCACCGTGGTTTGCATGCGCCCACCCAAAAGTAGCCCTTTCCTTGAGCTCTTCGTCCCTGGCCTTACTCTCCGAGCTGTACGCATCTGCGTGGTACGCGCCGTGCTCTGCAGTCCCCTGCACAGTTGTACCCAGTATGTTTTTGCATGGGCTCTGCCTCAGGAGGGGGTTTTGTATGCGTGCCCCTCTTGGGGTATGTATGCGTGTCACATCCACCCCCTGGCTTGTTGTCCATGCTCCCAGTTGAGGGAGAGAAAACAATGTGCAAACATATTCAGCAAAACATGCTGCACAGACTCCTCGCGCGGTAATACGTTTTATTGGACAATAATATTTTTTTTTCCCCAGTGTTTTCCAGTTGTTGATGTGTGCAGCACTCCCCTATGTTACGTTTAGCCAATACACTGCATCATGCCAATCTTGCAAACTACTTTTTGCATGGAGATGCTCTAAGTAGCGTACATCTCCAGAGATCAGTGTCTGCACGTATGTTTGCAATAAAAATACCGAAACAAAAAGTGGACCGAGTAGAAATCCTTGTGGAAAACATCCACCATATCTTTGGGGGCAATACAATGCATATTGAACACATAACACCACCAGGCTTCTAACACAGAAGACTTACAGGATGGTGTTTTGTTTTTCAAACAATTGAAGCTCGCTCTGTGCATATAGTCATGGTCAATAGAAGGGAAATTTGTACAAAACCTTGCAAAGGAGGTTTGTGAACTAGGCAGGGGCCTTGCACTGAGAATTCCAGAGTATGGGAAAAGACAATGCTCGAGTAAGAAGCAGCAAAGAAGTTACAGAAGGGAAATGATAGTAATTCAGTGCAAAATTCATCTGGAGGGTTTTGAAAAAGTTGGATTGTTGGCTGAATGGGAGAGATGATAAAACGACAGACTAATGCCTAGTCTGTGAGAGGAAGGCCAGATGATTCTCTTGAAAAATGGTCTATGACAAAGGAATGCAGTTCCATTCAGCTCATAATCAGGCTGGATTTTACACGGATAGGATACTCGAGACATGAATTTAATTCGTATTTATAAAGGAGTTGGATATTTGTGGCAATACTGAGAATTCCCAGATGCTCCTGAAAGAATCTAGAGAAGCAGGAGATTCATGTTTTAGGAGTCAGTCACTCTTAAAATTAAGAATTCAGATGGGAACCTGAGAGGCAAGCTGTCCCATCTCTGTTTTCAGATTCACTGTCCCCGTGTTTGAAAGGTGAACAACATCCTCTTTGAGCACAAGTAGTCCCAAAGTTGCGGTCAGTTTTTCAAGTTTTATTAAATTTTGGTACGGTTAGAATCATTGAGATCAGGACTGGAGAGGATCTCAGGTGACCTCCAAAAAAATCTTGCAAGAACCTGAAGAAAATCCATTAAATAAAGAAGAAGGGAATATAGAGGTGCATATGATAAATAAGTGTGATATTTTGACAGTACAAGTTAGTAAGAATCAGAAACGCTCGATAACAAAGTGTGAATTTCATTTAAAACATGTTCACCTAATTAGCTGTTCTCTCATTTGTAGTCGCGCTGACATTTCCCAGCTCTTTCTTACTTTGTAAGAAGCCACTAAAGATGATGACATCCACTGGTTTTATACCGACCATTTCTTCTGCTTCACCATATATATCTATACTCGCTCCACTGTCTACCAAGAATGTGTTTCTAAAGAGTGCACCGGTTAGCGTCGTGATGGATGGCGATGCAATTTTCCCCTAAGAGTTAATGTATCTACCCGTGAGCCTGAATGCCCAGCCTGAATCTTTTATTGTGAGCATCCTTGCTGCCTCTTTGTGAGCGGTTACATTTTCGTTGCCATCTTCCTTGCATGGATCGAGGTCAGTCAGAGGTGAAGGGCAGAAAAACAGACTGATGTTTGGCTGTTCGGCCTCGCGGATGAAGTGGCTGAGATCTTTCAGAGCCCTGACGTGCTCTGAAATGCCAGCTGCTGAAAAGGCAGCGTTGTCGCCACTCAAATGATCCCGGTGATCCTCCATGCCATACGTGCTGTCCCTGTGTATTTACATTGTGTGTACCTCTTAAATCGTAGGTGTCCCTGCCGGTACATCAGTTCTTACGGGAAAAACTGCTTTGTCACCCATTGCATTCAGCTGCTTCATTTGTGAGGCTGATAACAGCAGAGCAGGGCACTGAAAGATTGGCGGTGGGACTCCAAAACAGTGGTTAGAGCAGTGACAGATAGCAGGGCTGTTGATGCATTTCGATTACAGCTATTATGGGCAGGAAACAGTCTTTCATTCTGCGTTTGTATGGCACTTCACACACCGTGTTCCTGCTTCGTAACTGGATCCGAAGTATTAAATAGTAATAAGCCATCATGCCACTTAACAAATAAAAACTGCTGATTTTCCGAAGTGCTTAGTGCTTCTTGGCTCCATGGAAACAGAATACTTTTTAAATTAGATAAATCCCACTTACGTTTCAGGAAAGTGTGGACTATCCCCTTCTCTCGTTCCACAGGCTGAGGTCTGGGTGGGAAAGTCGGAAAATCACATTCTAACTTTTACAAGTTTTCTTGATAGGGATTTGCCTGCCCAAGCAAGCAGCAGAACATGATTATATTTTTATTTTACAGTGTACTGTGCTTCACACTTAAACATAGTCTTTGTATGTACCAACACATAGAGTTAAGAAGTATATCAGAAAAAAAGCCTAGATTAAGGCACCTACACAGTGCTTGCATTCCCAGGTAATAGTCACAGTATTCCCAGCACAGCAGTTTCACGGCATACGCTAAGAATCTTCAGGAAACCAGCATGAAGAAGGAAAAAGGGAGGCGCAAGAGAGAGAGAGAGAGCAGGAAGAAAAGGGACGTGGGCTTACCTGTGTCCTTTCAGCCAGGGCTCTACACAAATTCCTAGTCATCCGGCCCTAGGAACTTGCTCAAAATGTACACAATTTTTTCCAGGACCTGACATTTACCGTACATAATCCTTTCCTTCAGAGTTAAATTTGCTAGTCTTTGTATTTTAGGATAGATGCGTTTTTCCCATGTAGCAAAATTTGCTGTATCTTGAAACCAATGAAGCCCCACGTAACCATCTCTGTGGTAATACACGGCTTGCGAAGCCAGGTCTGTGCTGCAGTGTGCATCTCCTGGAAAAGCAATCTTTTTTTTTGTCTGAAAACACGCGGTGAAAGAAGATCCTCCACAGGCTTCAGTGGATTATTCAGTGCTTGATTAGTGTTAAAAATATGCACCTTGTTTTTATGTTGGCTTCAGCTCCCACCCATTAAATCTTTGCTTATCTTTCCTAGAATGAAGAGATTTTTTTTATCCAGTTTTTGTTACCCAGACTTGCTGCTGTAGACTGAGGTCATCCCTCCAGATAAGATAAACAGGACTCCAGGAGTTCATCACAGTGAAGTTATGTTTTCTAGTTCTCTAAGTATTGCCATTGCACTTCCCTGTACCCTCTCCAGGTTTTC
Source organism: Aptenodytes forsteri (assembly GCF_000699145.1). NCBI lineage: Eukaryota > Metazoa > Chordata > Aves > Sphenisciformes > Spheniscidae > Aptenodytes > Aptenodytes forsteri. The sequence continues at coordinate 1,333,882 of NW_008795712.1, read as the reverse complement.
AAATGACATATTTCCTAACTTTTTTTTTTCTTCCCCCCACTTTGATGAAGATGCGAGTAATGAACACAGCATTCTGGTACTGGTCGCACCAAAGCAAGTGCCGATGTAATGTGGTTTCTTGATTCCTGCTTGGGTTTGCATTCATCTATCCAAGGGCGGTATTAGACCTTCCAGCCTCAGAGGTACACTGCTGTGACTCCCGAGGGCTCTTAAGGAATTTATTATCAGCATATAGAAATATATAGACGATTATGGCAGATGGAAAGAAAATTGTGTTCTACGCCTAGTCCTTAGCACCACTTAAATTTTACTAGTATAGACTTGTTCCAATCCCCCGTCCTTGTCGCTACCGCTCCCACAGTTTTTGGGTCAGCTGCTAGCGGGTGGAAATCATTTTCCATGTTCTTCTCCATAATTGATAAAAATGTCAAATAATGGAGCTTAGGACTGATGCCGATATGACATCACTGTAAACACACCGGTGTTATGATGATTGCCTCATTGCAATCACATTTTGTGACGGGTCAGGTAACGAGATCGCTGCAAAAGCACATATTTTCATCAGAACAAACCCGCCGGTTCCCCAATCTTAGCAAAAAGACGTGAACTGGTCCTAAGGGTTTTCAATCAAGGGAACTGGAGACTTTTCAGTGCCACAATTCTTTTTGGAAACAAGAGACCTGAATTCCTGTATCAACAGCTGTATCTGTTACCCCAGAAGGACAGGGAAGATGATAATACGGTAAAGCAATCTACATGAGACAGTTTCTAGAGAGAGGCAGGAAGATCAATCATTCATTCATCCGCCTTCATTTGGGATCTAGATGAGCGTTTAGATACAGATTAAGCTACATAAATTATACTAAAAATGGAACTGACGTAGAAGGGCCATCAGCACTGTACCTCAGAATAATGCAGTGATTTGGGGTTTACAGAGGGATGTCAAAAACAATCGGCAATTTAATAGAACAGAGCCTACCGTACGTGCCAGGGAGAAGGCGAAAACGCAGGATACAAGCAGCCTCTTCACACAGGTTCTCCTTTCTTTTTCCATTGCACCGTAGCAATTGAAAAAACAATGGAAAAAACCAAGCACGAATGCAACAAGCAAGCTATCGGCAAGTTTTCTTATTGTCAGGTGTAACCCTTGGTTCTCTCTTTCCTTCACTGGAGCTTCAAGGTGCATCCTTATAACTAGTCCCCACGTGTTCACACACGCCGAGGTGATGCAGACACCCGCATTTTGGTGTCTGCCCGTCTGTCTCTGTGAATCGGGTTTTGAGCTCTCAGGATAGTCACTAAAGAGCTGGTCAGTGCGGGGCTTGGTTTCGCTGCCTCCGCATGAGCGTGTGGCACCATTCGTGATGCCCTGGGACACGTGACCAGCACTTCAGGTGCTCCTCCAGGTTGCCGCTGGTCTCACAAACATCTCGTGTCATACCTGCAAGCTCCACACAAACGTCCCTGATGCTGTAGAGCATTTCAGAGGGCTTTCAGCACCCATATGGGAGCAGCTGAAAAAAGTCTTACCATCAACAGTGTGAGGAGAGCAATTCAGCTGAGAAGCAATCGCTGGTTTAGGAGCTCGTTCACTCCAGTTTCCAGTGACTATCAAACAGGAAACCCTTGCCTGTCTTCAGAGTTCAGGTGCCCTGTGCGTATGTAGACACCTAAAACGTCTCCGAATCTTGAGCCAAATCCTACCCAGACACAAAAAGTCCAAGGCCTTAGTTGTCAAACGGCTTTGTGCAGGGTTGTCTGTCGCCGCTGAGTTCGTGTCCTGCAGAGATGCAAACACCTGCTAGAACTGAATTAACACTTTGCAGCCAGGCAGCTGGTAGCCCAAGAGTTAGCAGGTATCTCCTTCAATGGCGTGGTTTCTTACAGCTCCATAAATTTCCTGGGCTTAAGAGAAGTTACCAGCAGCTGAGGCTCAGCCCTGGGGTTTTTAAATCAAGATTTTCCCGCTGTGGTACAAAATACTCTGTAGGTCAGGTTCCAATTTATGAGAGGGCAAATTACTGGGTACCTTCAGGGGCCGGTGCTGCACACATCAGGTTAGATTGTCATTAGCATCTTTCCCTGCCAAAAATACGAAATTTTAACCCAGATTTCACTACTTGGAAGCCATTATGACACAGCCCTTCTCTTGGTAAAACCGTAGCTTTGGTAATGAATTTCTCAATAAATATTTTCTGTACAGTTCACTTTAGCATTTCCGTGGTTTTGTCACCCTGAACTCTCATTTTGCAGGATGGACTTTATGAATAGAAATAAATCACCGCAGGTGAGGGCAGAGAAAACACTTTTGGGTGGGACTGATACCGCCTAACTTCAGCTGTTTAGAAGCATGGCGACCCGTCCAAGCTGGGCATCTGGATATTTTCCGTAGCAAACAAAGGAAGAGCAGTATCTTCAGAACACAATTCATCCCATCTTAAAGTAGGAGAGTAGAACAGATAGGATGGACTGTTCTCCAGAGTGCTTTATTTCATTTAACTCACATCAAGTGCCCCGGTGACTAGTTAGAGTGGATAACTTGATTTTTTTTTTGATAACTGAAATTAGGCAAAAAAATTGTTTCCTTTACTTACCTAAGAAAACCTGCAGAATTTTAAAGCACATTTCAAACCCATGAAAATTTTACTCATATTACACATTGACTAGCCATTCCAAAATTTTATTTAGCATGATATCTTTCATATCCCCCGTCATAACTAGTATTTTACATGCCCCACTCCAGATTTTCCTTACTCGTCTCATAGTCCTCAAGATTTATTCCCTCCCTTACTAAGACCTTTTTTCTTCCTGAACCCCAAATTCATACTTGCTAAAATATTTGTCTTTTTCAAGTTCTTCCAAGTCACTGAAAGTCTTAAGTACATTCACATACATCCATACAAGTGGCTAAACTATATTAAGGACTTTTATTTATTTAAACTATCAATAGCAAAAAAATAAGCAATGATAACACGTAAACTGTCCCTGTACTTTGGGGTAACGCTTCACTAAAGCGGCTGCACGGCACACTGCTCTGCTGGAGCTACTGATGGGATCTATCCTACAAATACAAATACCTGGTGCATAACTGGATTTCCTTTATAACCTCCCATAATAAATTCGGCAGATAACACAGAATATCTTCAAAATCTGTAAAAACATCACTTCTGTAAAAAACGCGAGGGTATTTTTTCCTAGCAGGCTGACTTGTAATAGATTACATAGTGGAAAAAGTATTACATGTCACCTAACATGCTTTTTTGGCAGCCTGATTTGCTTATATGCATAGATATACACTTGGTCAACATATTGTGGCTTTCTTTGTGATTCTGTTTTCACCCGACGACAAAACCGCATAATAAAAAAAAAAAAGCTAATGGAATCGATTAAGTTTTTTGGTGGAAAATTATGCAACGTAAACATGCTCCGCCGGTGGTTTTAAATGCATTGCACAGTGTCTAGTAGATTCCTTGGCTTTGTCAATCGGCGCTCGTTTGTGTGCGGTGGCACTGATGACTTTAGAAAAACAAATGCGGAGTTGTTTACGCTGCCCTACTAAAGGAAATAATCATATTTAATAGTGCTGGTTTCCCATACAGGGCTAAAAAAACAACTCTTGTGCTATATGCTGTAATAAGCTTTTTATAAATGTGCTCATGTGGTGCTCAGCAGAGCCTGCTGTGCCGGTGCCATAAAACTGAAAGGGAGCTTCATAAGCTTTAAGTGCTATCATATATTACCGTGCAGCAACATTCCCTGTTATTAATAAAGTTTTGTAAGAAATACACAGGCAAAAGATTAAAAATACGTGTGTGATAGCATCCACGGTAATAAAAGCTGATGTTGTTTGGACTGCTTGTTTATTTGCTTGCCCTCTGTGAGATGTTTTAAGGAGTACGGTGAAGATGAGCGAACAGAGGAGCTTTCCCTCCGGGCCCTGCTTCGCCTTCCCCAGCGCCTTCCCAGGGATGCTGGTCCAGGGATGGAGGCTGCTTCCCTGAGCCCTCTTGTGGGCTCCTTCCTCCACTGCAGCAGGAGGTTCCTACAAACCAGGCAATTAGTGTGCTCCCAGAAGATGATCTTTAGGAAACGTGAGCTGTTTCCTCATCCCCGTGCGTAAGAAAAGCGTGTGAAAATAAAATAAAACTGGTGTTTCATTAAAGGCGATGAGAAATTTTCAGGGCTTTGACCACAGATACCTTATTTTTGCTCTGGCATCCAGCAATAACGGTGATTATTGAATCGCAACACAGAAAGCTCTTCTGGGAATAGATATGCAGCACAGCCTGTCACTGCTTGGCAAAACGCACTCAGGTGCTGATGTAAATGGAAAGGTTGTGTATTTGAGATAGTTTCATTGGAGAAATCATAATAAAATGGATTAAGAGACACCTGAAATGCTTCTCGGTTTTAAACAAAAATATCAGGACATTTCCTGACAGCATCTGGATTCTTGAGGGAAATTAAGTGCCAGGTAATATTCTATTTGGAAGAAAATAAATTAGCAGCACATGTAAAATATATCTGACTGCCTACTAAATTATCATCTTCATCATCCACGGGATGTACTGACTTTTGATTCCGTTCTTTATTGGGATTGCTGCGTAGTGTATTGCTATGCGGTACATACAGGAAGGCACAGCGCCAGATCATCAAAGATACTTGGGTATTGAAATGCTCTTGGTAGTTGGATATTTTATTCCCCGGGGGAATAAAGTGGGACTTTGTCACCGCTTCTGCCCCCCAGGAACTTACATTCCAAATGAGACAGAACATCCCAAAGCCATAATGAGCCCGGTGCAGGTGCTGTTTATTGAATATAGTTTTTCATGGCGATGGGGTAGAATTACTAGGCTCGTTTAGAAACGGTGGTATGAAGAGGATTAAAGTACAGCTCATCCACAGAAGAGCGTGGATGGTATGAGGCGTCAAAATGAGGCGTAAGAGCAACACAGAAGAGTAGGCTGTTTTAAGACCAGATTATGGAGAGGAGTAGAACAGTGAAAAATGGGACACGGATAGCTGCAAAACTGGGCATAACTTTTTAGGTAGTCAACAGCAACACTTTTTATGGACAAACTGGACAGAGCATAACTTACAACCAATGTACATGGATTAAACAAAGGCTATGACTTTCGGCAGCGATGTTCTCGGACGATGAAGTGTCCTACAGCTGGAGTCATTAAAAATTCAACATTTGTCATATCTCAGTAATTGCGGTCCCTTGGTATCTTCTATTCTGAGTGTGGGAGGTTATAAATATTGTTGATGACTCAGCATTTGCTTTAGACTTCTTGGTCTTTACTAGTCATGTTTGCACTACTTATTCATGTTGTCACTGTTCGTCAATGTGAACCTTCACCCAAGTGGAGGAGATTTACAATGAAGTCTGGGGGACATTTGCCTTTAGTTCAGTTAGTGCCCATTTGGACCCTTCTTTTGTAAAGGGGATTTTAAAAATTGCTTTCCCTTTTCATTAAAAGACGCAAAAGAAGAACAAGATGGTACAGTTTTTACCTGTCTTTGGGAAGGGCATGTTCCTTCAAATATTTTCCAGGATAGCTGGAAGGATACAAAAATCCTGGTTTGGGGATGAGCAGTTCTGTCACAAATACCAAGAGACGACACTTCCATCCTTAAAATAAGCCCCCCGACATAAGTGATAATTTAATATACATCATACCATCTGCTTGCAGAAATGTGCAAGCTGCTCCCAAAGAAGTCAATGGGAACTGCATTTTTCCTATTATTTTAAACATTTCGAGATCTAACTTCATGTCACGGAAGCATGCGATAGTCACCTTTCCCCAAAGACAAATACAGCTTGCCACTAGAGAGAATAATAACCGCTGCAAAACCCATTTCTCCTCCTCCTCCCTCTGCCCTTCACAACCTGCCGGATGAAAATACAGACATTGCGGAGTGCTCTGCCAGCTAAAAAGGCAGATGGGGAAGGGAGAAGGTTTCAGAGCTACAAGGCATGGGGGCCCTGGCAGCAGCTTTTCCCTTTATCCACCCTGAGCTTCCATCTTGAATACTTTCACTAATCCTGACTTCACCTACAGAAACGTGTCAGCAGGCAGGGTATGTGCTAACACATGCAAGCAGTGTTTGAGGCCAGAGAAAGGATTGCGTTAGCTGTTTCCCCCGTATACCGGCTTATATAAAACGCTAGGCTGGGCCGAGCCTTGCGAAGGTATTTTTGTGTCTGGGTCTTCTGCAGCCTCCCCCCAGGCTCACTGGAGCATGGCTCCAGCCTTGGCAGGACAGCACGGACTCCACTGAGGAGTCTCCTCTTTCTGATGAAGCCACTCAAAAACACTTGTAGAAAAATCTGAGAAAAGGGCAGATGTACCATGGCACTTCCCCAGAACCTCTTCTTGGCTTGTGGAGAACCTGCAGCTCAGGCGTTTCCTCAGATGCTGTCTTAGAATCTTAGAATCATTGAGGTTGGAGAAGAGCTCTAAGATCATCGAGTCCAACCATCAACCCAACACCACCATGCCCACTAAACCATGTCCCTAAGTGCCTCATCTACACGATCTTGATCTTGTAGAATGAAATTATAATCGTTCTCTGCTCATCTCCTTACAGCACTTGTCGATCTGCAGACATCCCTCCCTTCTTCTCCAGGCTCAACTGTCCATTTCAGTCAAATTCACCTCTTCTCGTGTTAGTGTTGTTCCATAGCCTCCATCATCCTTACTGCTTTCATGGACACTTTCCCAGCTTCACGGTGTCCTTTTTGAGGGAGAAGAAAGGGGACCCAAACAGCACGCATTTTTCAAGGTGCAGGGACACCATGATCTACAGACGTGCAAAGCAATCCTGGATTTATAACTGGTTTTGTTTGGAAGGGACCTTTGGATGTCTCCACTCAAATCCTGCACTCGGAGTAGGGCCAGCTTAGCCCAGGTTGCTCAGGGTCTTGTTCACTTAGGTTTTGGATATCTCCAAGGATGGCAGTTCCACTGCCTCTCTGGGTGACTGTCCCAATGTTTGACCACTCTCAGTGGAGATTTTTTTCCCATACATCTGGCCAGAACCTCTCTTGCTGCAGCTTGTGTGCATTTAAATCTTGTCCTTTCTCTGTGCACCTCCAGGAAGAGTTTTGCTCCATCTTCTCAACACCTTCCTTTAAGATAGATGAAGGTGGCAATAAAATCTCCAGTCAGCCGTTTCTTCTTAACGCTGAACAAACCCAATTCCTTCAGCCTCTCTTCATAGTCCATGTGCTCCATTTTCCTAAGCATATTGATGGTGCCAATGGACTCACTCCAGTTTGTCAGTGTCTTTCTTGCTGACTGGGGAGTCTAGAAACTGGACGCAGTTCCCCAGATGGGATTTCACACATGTGAAATGCTGGGGGGTTGTTTTATTCTTTTTCACTTCCTAACAATTTCTAACATTCAGTTTGTCACTTGGAGGGGAAAAGAATTTTTATTTTTTTATTTCCTACTAGGCAGTGGGTTTTCTGCCATTTTTGTGGCCGTATCTGCCATAGCTCTAAGATCACATCTCCACTGACACCACCTCACTCGGCTTCAGTACTTGTCAGAGAATTAGAGTTGTTTTCCCCCCTGCGCTTTAATTTGCCATGACAGACGCTGAATCCCAGCTCCCATTTTATCATCCGGCCTCTCAGTGCTATGAGGTTTCTGCAACTGGTTTTCATTTGCACAACCTGAAATAATCCAATATCACCAGCAAATATATCAGCCAGTATCATCAGATCCGTTCAGCAGCCCACCTCCCAGCGCCAGGACCCTGTTAACAATCCCCCTCTCTTGCAAAACGCTTTGTTGCTTGTCCTTTAATCAGTGACAAACCATCCAAGAAGGACGTTGAGGTGTTAGAGCGTGTCCAGAGAAGGGCAACGAGGCTGGTGAGGGGTCTGGAGAACAAGTCTGATGAGGAGCGGCTGAGGGAACTGGGGTTGTTTAGCCTGGAGAAAAGGAGGCTGAGGGGAGACCTCATCGCTCTCTACAACCACCTGAAAGGAGGTTGTAGCGAGGTGGGGGTTGGTCTCTTCTCCCAAGGAACAAGCGACAGGACGAGAGGAAACGGCCTCAAGTTGCGCCAGGGGAGGTTTAGATTGGATGTAAGGAAAAATTTCTTTACTGAAAGAGTGGTTAAACATTGGAACAGGCTGCCCAGGGGAGTGGTTGCGGCCCCCCCCCTGGAGGTATTTAAAAGACGTGTAGATGAGGCACTTAGGGACATGGTTTAGTGGGCATGGGGGTGTTGGGTCGACGGTTGGACTTGATGATCTTAGAGGTCTTTTCCAACCTTAATGATTCTATGATTCTATGATTACTTCCTCTGCACAAACAGTTCAGATGCGAGTTCCTTTGGCGTTCTTCGATGCATACACTGCGGCCTGATGTTATTCATTTTACACCCTGGTCCTCTGTTGGCCCTTCGTACTGCCTGGCAGGCTTCTTAATCCAGTCATGTTTGGAAAAGGATTGATAATTTGTTCATGCTCTTAGAAAGTTGTTCTTCAAATCTTTTAGTCTACCTTTTTAATAGAATGTATGTTCTCTATTTTTTCCTTGTTTGAACACGAAGTCTTCTTACTTGTAATAGCCTCCTTCGCTCTGATCTTTAATTACAGTAGCTTTCTTCTGGTCTTTTTAAAGTCTTTTTTGATACACTCTATGTATTTTCTCTGAGCCTCTAATATGGTGTCTTTAAACAATATCTCTGCTGCTTGCAAATATTTCACCCCTTCGTGGCTCTTACTAATTTTCTTTTAACAAGTTGCCTCATTTTTCATAGGGCTCCTTTTTAAATCCAGGACTGCGCTGGTGATATTTTTGGCTTTCTTGTTCCTACGACAATACTGAAGCTCAGCACATTACGGCTTCTTGTACAGAGTGTCTCTTAGATAATACCACAGTGAACCTGGGCTGCACCAGGAGTTCCTTCTCCACTGACTACATCTCCGAGAAGTATTTGTTCACAGGTATCTAAAAATTTACCTTCAACATCGTATTTGGACATTATATTTATCCAGCGTACATGACTTTTCCCCCCTTTTATTGCATCTTGTACACCCACAGCATCTCTGGTCTCCTTTAGGACATCTCGGGCAGTGTCACTACCCTGGCCAAGCGACTGAGGGACAGCTCTGTTATAGTCCTCCTCTTGGGTGTGGTGTTTCAGTCTGTTGGCATCAGTATTACTTGTTGATACAGTCAACTTACTTATCTGATGTGACTGATGTGGCGCTACTCCTCCACAATGCAAATTACTCTGCCCCTCCTGTATAATTTGTTGTTTGCTCTGATAGTGTCCTGATTTTCTTCCCGGCAATTGGCTGCAATGCTTATTACATTCGTATCTGCGCTCAAAAGCAGACCGTCCAGTTCATCTATCTCGTCTTTTTTACTGGTTGTATTGATATGAGGAGCACATCAACATGTGCCCCAACTGCCTGTTTACGTGCCCAGTCTGAATCATCCAAAGAGATCTTCACCACTTCCGACTGTATCTTTCTCACCTTCAGTCGTACCCTTCACTCCAGAACACACAATTCTTGGCCAGGATTCAGTTTCCAGACAACTGCCATCCTTTACATTCACACCGGGACACTGTACAGCCAGGAAGGACAAGCTGAAGGTCAAGAGAGCAACTTCACAGCCGGGAGCTTGAGTTTGGACTTGTGGTGAGGAAAGGACATTACCCTGAGGGTGGGAGCTCCTGTTTCTAATGCTGTTCATGCACTCCATTTAATGACCCTTAAAATGGATAGGCAGAGGACTCCTCTTCCACCTGGCAGCACCCACCTTTCAGATGCCTGCCTTCTCCAGTGATACCCCTCTACTTCTCCATCATGCCCCATAGTCCTAGTCAACACATCATCCAGACCTTCCCCATGGAGAATGTGTCTTAAGCCATGTTCCTCTCCGGAGCAGAGGGATTTCCTACAATGCTGCAGGACTTTTCCATACTCTTGTGGTTTGCACGCTGGAAGCTCCCTCAGATGCAGGGAGCTTTCTTCTAAACACTGAGGAAAGACACCCCTTGAAAGCACAAGGAGAAAAGGAGAGATTGCTGCTTTTCTTTAACGGTTGAGGGGGTAGAGAAGTCAGACATCTTATGGTAGACCCACATTCACTACATTTTCAGAGAACTTGAGATTGCAGCTATGTCTTGAAACCTTCCTCCCAAACAAAGCCCACCAGGACAACACAGAAATCCTTTTTTTTTCCCCAGTTCTTGTGAGATTCAGACACAAGGAAGGTGTTGAGCAGATCAGCCCTGCAAAGGACACGTTAAATCACCGTAACATTTACCAAAGCTGTCCCTCCTTCCCTGGCTTGTGGCTGTTCTTTGCAGGCATCATTCTTCTCTTTGGATGGCCATGGGTTGAGCCAGACCACAAAAATGATCTGGATTAAAATAAACCCAGCAAATGCAGATATATTTGCTCATGGTTTAGGGCGTTGAATCTTTTCTCAGTCCTACTCCTAAAAGTCTTTGAGATGACTGCCACCAAAACCCAGTGGCGTTGTTGGTCTGCACGTTCTTGACGAGCATAAGGCTCTGGTGGGGTCTGGGCATCGTCTTCTCCCTCCTGCGAGAGTGGAGCTGCTGATTTGGAAACAGACTTGGAAAACATTCGGATGCTGGGAGGTGCGCGTGCTTGCTGCAAAGCTCTTACAGGTGTGCTAATGAGAGAGAGCGCTCTGCTCATCACAAGCCTGAGACCTTGGAGAATATTAGTAAAAATGCCAATTTGCATGTCTTGGGGTTAATTGAGGAAATCTCCGATGGAAAATCTTGCTGTCACTTCTGAAGCCTGTTCTGAATACAAATTGTATGTCTCCACGAGATATTGTGAAAGCTTTTCAACTTCTTTGCAAACCTGTGGAAACAAGGAAGGTCGTTAGCTCCCAGAGCTCACAAAGGAAGTTTCCCTCAAAATTTCATAGTCACTTTTTATCCGTGTTGACATTAACATGGGACTCATAGACCAAGCATGGAGAATATGTGGGATCCTCTACCAAACAAACAAAAAAGGGTCATGAATATTTTCTCAGATATTACTTAGGCCACAGGTTTTTCAAAGGAAAAAAGACATTTCTGCTTGCAAAAAAACTTCTTTTCAAGCGGGACAACTCTCTTACTTTATGCCTTTACTCTAATCCAAGTTTCTTGTGGATAAAAATAATTACTGGATTTTTTTTTATCTTTGATTAAGCTGAGAAGTTGTTTGACAATATGCAGTTGTCTCACTGAGAAACTTAGGAAGGTGTAGAAGAAAAGAACTGGTTAATTCACCTGATACTGATGAAGAATCAGTGCAGATTTCTATTATCCCAGGATCACAATGTGTTTTTTCATCACCTGATCTTCTAGGGGGGCTTCTCTGCTTTTACAACTGTTTTATTATATGCCATTATAAGATTACCACTGACAGTGAAACTCACAACCAGAAATCCAGAATATTTCTACGTTTAATGCAAATGCTGTGTGATTCTCTGATCATTCAATCAGCCGTTAGGGGATTTTATAAATGTCTTGCTCCACATTATGTCTGTATAATTAATTGCTCTTGTTGAAACACCTTATTTTTTGAGGAATTTATGGAGAACACTAGGGAGAGGCATTGGTTTGATGCTGATTTTAAATGAATTATTACTTGGTTTTCAAAGTTAGCTTTTAGTAGTTTTGACACCCAGTCTTTTTTTAAACCATCATGTCCTATGGAACAAAAAGATAAAAAATTAATTAGAAAAGGCAAGAAAAGAGGGCAAAAAGACCAAATTTTGCCTTCAGCAAGAGTTCCGTAAAACCAAACTCAATTGCTGAACCTCCATCAGAACAGGAAAGTTTTACCAAATTCCTTTCGCTTACATTTTTCCAGTTTTCTCATTTGAGCATTCAGACGTGGCTGTGCGATGCTGCTGATTTCAACATGTCGCAAAGGGTATAATTAAAAGCAGAATTCTACCTTGATTATCGCTCTGATATGTGCACTTACCGGCAGTCATAAGATGATGAGCTGCTAAAACCGTACAACCATGCAAAGTATTAAGGCTGATGCGGCGTGCCCTCATTTGGGGTGGCTTTCTAGTTAGTGCCACGGAGGTACCGGTGAGGGGAGAAGATCTTGGGGTGAAACCCCCAAGGAGGGTGCCGGAGCCATGTGTGTGCTTGGTGACATTGCAATGCTTCTCTGGTGCTTTCTTGGGTGAGTACCAATTCTCCGTGCCTAAACACCGCATCGATGAAGTGGGGACAAGCACGCATTATCCTTTCTCTTGCAGAGGCAAGGGACATTGAGAGGATAAATAAAATTAATTAGTGCCTGAAATAGTAAAGGTACATACTACAATGGTTAACTGTACGAGTACAGGTTTCAAGATCTGTCACAAGCTGCTGAAGGAGAAATAAAAATCTATATTTTTCACCAGCGTTAACATGGGAAAAGCAACCCAGGCAGTCACTTTTGAAGAGAAATTAGGAACAAAAGAGAACACACGTGGTAAATTGTTATAATAGTCAGAGCCAGAAGATCCTACTCATTTCCTGTAGGAGGAAAGTCACCAAGAATTGGAAAGGGGAAAGCCCACATGATTAAAAGAAGAACAAGATTGACTTCTCTCTGACTGACAGTCTGTGCATCAATGCTATTCTGTTTCAAGACAGTCATGTTCGCAAGATAGTACAATCAAGCCAAATATAAAGCTGCAGAAAGGCACAATGACTGGCAGAGAGAACATCAAAGATTCACTTACTGATGTAAGAAAGCGACAGAAAATTAAATCTCAAGTGGCAAACAAGGTTTTGACCCTTGCTAAGGTTGACCAGAAAGACTAGCCCTAAATATGAGATATAAAACAGCAAGTGCAAGACCGGAAAAAACAGGGTGTTGTGGGTGCATTTAACATAGAATCATAGAATCATAGAATCACTGAGGTTGGAAAAGACCTCTAAGATCATCGAGTCCAACCGTCAACCCAACACCACCATGCCCACTAAACCATGTCCCTAAGTGCCTCATCTACTCGTCTTTTAAATACCTCCAGGGATGGGGACTCCACCACTTCCCTGGGCAGCCTGGTCCAATGTTTAACCACTCTTTCAGTAAAGACATTTTTCCTCACGTCCAATCTAAACCTCCCCTGGCGCAACTTGAGGCCGTTTCCTTCGTCCTATCGCTTGTTCCTTGGGAGAAGAGACCGACCCCCACCTCGCTACAACCTCCTTTCAGGGAGTTGTAGAGAGCGATGAGGTCTCCCCTCAGCCTCCTCTTCTCCAGGCTAAACAACCCCAGTTCCCTCAGCCGCTCCTCACAAGACTTGTGCTCCAGACCCCTCACCAGCCTCGTTGCCCTTCTCTGGACACGCTCCAGCACCTCGACGTCCTTCTTGTAGTGAGGGGCCCAAAACTGAACACAGGGTTCAAGGTGCGGCCTCACCAGTGCCGAGTACGGGGCATGTGACACACATGATTCTCACAAGGTGCTGGGCTCCATTTCTTCACCTTAGTCACAAGGTGGGTATGAGCCTGGTGAAGCCATGGCAAAGTTGCTGCATCCTGAAGTTATACGCTATAATAAATATTTTGGAAAAGACACGGTTCCCTATCTACTCTTTATTGTGAAAAAGCTTCAAAGATTTTTTTTTGGTGGGAATGTGTTTATATAGATGTGTTTACATATAGTCATGTAAAAATATGTATAAATATATACATGTGCTCACATCCATATATACTTCTATATACAGCCTTATCACAAAAGAGATTTGAAACATATGGCTGGGACATACACACTGAACTCATTTCCTTGCCAGACCACGACCTCCTTTGACCACAGACCTGTGACTAAATTTTCTAGGATCAGAACTAGATTTTCAAAGGAAGCTTGGCATGTGGCAATACCATAAAGCCATGAGCAAGGGCTGGCTCAGCACCTGAACGTGCTGTGTCTTCTGAGAGCCGCGATGGCTTATACCCCTCCAGTGGGGTAGAGCTGGGATGGGCAGCAGCAGCCTCTGCAGCCTTGTCCGTGGCATCATAACGGCGCTTGTTACTGCATATAATTTATAAGGGCCTTCCCCTTCACAGGTTTCACAGTCCTGCACCTACTCCAGGTGCTCGAGACTTTGCTTTCAAGAAAAAACGGGGTCTTTCTTTTCAAAACTCGGCAAGTAAGCGCTGTTACAATGCATCGCCCATCGGAGCATTCACAGCACGTGGGATAGACAAGCAAGACCTTTCCAACCCGGAGCAGGCTTGTCCTCCCATTTCCTTCTCTCTGACCCCACGCTAAACTCCTCTCGGGGAGGGGATGCTTTTACCTCCTTCTGCTGAAGCTGTTGAGATGGGTCTCTAATGTGCCATATGTTCATCGAGCTGCTGGGAGAGACCTGTGACCCAGACCTTGCTCCATAAATTAATCCCTCACTTTCATTCATACTAACAAAATAAACGGGGTTTAGCGAAGGCGAAAGAATGGCTCTTTGCCCTGAGGCCAAGCGGTACGGCTAAGCTCACTGTCCCAAAACAAGGGTGGCCATGTCCACACCGTTCACTGGGAATGACCCCTGGTTCATGCTATACCCTCTGCTGTGCCTGGGGACTATTTGGGTCAATGTTAGTCGGCACAGATCAAAACTATGCCAGGGAACATGCTGACAATTTAACACTGCCCTTGCACCCTTACAGCCCAACACCATAGGCATAACCTGAGCCTCCCTTTCGGAATCAGGCTAAAGGGTCTTGTTTCCTCTTCCCCTCTCTGGTGCAATTCATATTTAAATGCCAAGTAAAGCTGAAAAGCTTCCACTGAGGGGAGATGACACACCTATGCCCCATCCTGGGATCACAGCCTAAGCTTGTCAGAGAGATGGGGGCTCAAGCTCTTTAGAGAAAGGAAGGCATAAAACCCTGGTATCCAGCATCCTGCCAGAGAGCCCCATTCCCAGAATTAATGAAGAAAAAACAGTCCTCCATTGTTCTGTTTTGTGCTGGTCCCAACTCGCTAAAACCTTTTTACCAGATTGAACCTCTGAAATGGGATTGATGGAGGAAACCTAAAATATGAATCATGACAGGTTCAGTGCCTAATAGCGTCCCCTGGCACTGTTTAATACACTGGTATAGAGGCCACTCACATGCTCGGAATGCAAATATTATTAACTTGAGCATCTCTAAACATCAGCTACCTCCTAGGTTATACAGCAACCTGGCTGGGACTCTGATGAACCGCATTTAGGAATGGCACGTCTAATGCAACCATTAGACCCATGAGATCTACCCAAATCCCTTTGTGAGTCTTGCTTTTAGTGTCTCTCTGCCTCATTTTCCTGCTTATAGAAGGAGGCTTACATCTCCCCCCTCCCTGCCCCGATAAGAGTGTCGTGAAAATAAAGCCACGGGATTGCTGGGTGCTGAGGTGTTGTATAAGTAGCCTTCTCCGGTTCTGTCCTGTTTTCAAAATCCACACTGTCTCCCTACAGCAAGGTACCTCTTTCTTCACCCTCTTCAAGGCGTTGCAAGTGAAGACCAGCTCAGGGAGGGACTTCTGACGCCCTGTTCAGCTGGAAGAGTTTCTGCATCTTAATATCAGGGGAGAGAGCGGAACACAGGAACCCTGGAGGGACCGAGATTGTGGCATGGGGATGTTGCACCGGGACGATTGGGATGTGCCATGGAGAAATGCCTTTGCACTGAAAATACACCCCAAGATCATTAACATGCTGTGTTTTGTTTAAAAAGTAAAAAAAAATTAATTTCCTGGAAGTCTCATACAACCCCAAGTTTGCAATCCATCTGCCTTATGCCTTTTAAATGGTACAAAAAAAGAAGATCCTGATTGTTGCTTGCACTCGAAATTGAGCATTGCAATGTAGCAGGAACATGACTGTGGCAAGGAAAATCTCTGGTTCTCCCAGGTTTCCTGCATGCAAAGGGACTGGGAGAAGCTAATCCCTTCACACCTCTCTTGTGTGTGCCTCCAAGCATCGTATTTGCGATTTATCACAGCAGTATATCCCATGACAGCCCCTGTTCACTCACCATCTATTAAACCTCTTAACACCTCTCCAGAGCCACTGCTTTCCAAGAGCAATTTGCCTTTTTGTAGGTTCATCTTGCGGGGTTTTTTTGTTCCTAACACATTTAAGTTTGGATCAGGGTGCAATAAAAACAGCTGTCCCTTCTTCATTGTGATTTACCGTTCTGCAGTAAATCTAAGGGATACCTGGGCCGTTCATTCAGCAGTGCTTCTATATTTATTTCTCAGTGACTAATAAAAATGTGGAACGGTGTCAGACCTTGTTTTGATCTACGTGAAACTTTCATAAACATCCCTCCTTTTGACAGCGATTCTCCTCTGCGGACTGCTTTGTGAGATCTTCCTGTACTGAATCCATTAAAAGGAGATTTCATTGACATTGCAGTGTTATATGGTGCTAATTTAAATGCTTTACCGAAGTCCAAGGACATTGCATTTACTCAAAAAGCAACATTCATTTTTGGCACTGACTGCCCATTGACGAACATTATTAAGTTGCTGGCAGTTCAGTATGAGTTACTTCCGCAGCGTCTCGTAGGAGGAGATAATCCCACCCATAGCATGTTGTTAAGGCCTTAGGTTAGGTGAGATAAAGCTGAACAAGAGCTTCTGCATTTGTCCCAATATCCAAGCCTTGTTGGTCCTCCCTGTTCTTGGGCAAAATCTAGAAGCTGATACTGTCCCAGGTGGCACCAGCCAATCTCTGAAGTCCCTCACAAGAGCATCCCCAAATCATTTGCTATGCCCCGTCTCAGTGTTTTGTACAATGTTTAGTCTAAAGACCCAGTTTTGTTTGACATCAAAGCTTTGAACAGGCAATGACTGCCCAGCAGGTACATTGCTTCCCCTGTCAAAGGCAGCTTCTTTGAGGAGGGCAGATATCTACCATCTGCACTCAAAACACACACCACTAGGCTGAGATGCTGTTGGCACAGAAGCCATTTTCAAGGTCTGGTTTTGTGTAGCACCAAAAGAGCCCAGGCTGATAAGCAGGTCTCCTCTCTACTGATAAAAAAGGTCATTAATGATGATTTTTTTTTTTCTATTCTACCTATGAGAGCAGAAAACCAAGCAAACAAGGCTTGAGCTCTACCCCGAGGGCCTGAAGAAGACACTAGGCCTTGTATTGACTTTGAGTACAAAAGTGAAATACTTAATATGAATCATAGAATCATAGAATGGTTTGGGTTGGAAGGGATCTTCAAAGATCATCTAGTCCAACCCCCCTGCCAGGGGCAGGGACATCTTCCACGACATAGGTTGCTCAATAGCCCCATCCAACCTGATTTTGAATAAAAAATTTCTTCCTCATATCTAGTCTGAATCTACCCTCTTTCCGTTTAAAACCATTGCCCCTTGTCCTATCACTACAGGCCCTGGTAAAAAGTCTCTCTCCGTCTTTCTTATAAACCCCCTTTAGATATTGAAAGGCTGCAATAAGCTCTCCCCTGATTCTTCTCTTCTCCAGGCTGAACAACCCCAACTCTCTCAGCCTTTCCTCATAGCAGAGGTGTTCCATCCCTCTGATCATTTTTGTGGCCCTCGTCTGGACCCGCTCCAACAGGTCCATGTCTTTCTTGTGCTGGGGACCCCAGAGCTGGACACAGTGCTCCAGGTGGGGTCTCACCAGAGCGGAGTAGAGGAGGAGAATCCCCTCCCTCGACCTGCTGGCCATGCTTCTTTTTATGCAGCCCAGGATACTATTGGCTTTCTGGGCTGCAAGTACATACTGCCGGCTCATGTCCAATTTTTCATCCACCAGTACCCTTGGGAGTCCTTCTCCACAGGGCTGCTCCCAATCCCTTCATCCCCCAGTCTGTATTGTTATTGGGAATTGCCCCGACCCAGGTGCAGGACCTTGCACTTGACTTTGTTGAACTTCATGAGGTTCGCACAGCCCTGCTCCTCAGGCCTATCCAGGTCCCTCTGGATGGCATCCCGTCCCTCTGGCGTGTCGACCGCACCACTCAGCTTGGTGTCATCTGCAAACTTGCTGAGGGTGCGCTCGATCCCACTGTCTATGTCATTGGTGAAGATATTAAATAGTATTGACCCCAGTACAAACCCTTGAGGGACACCACTCATTACTGGTTTCCACTTGGACATTGAGCCGTTGACTGTAACTCTTCTTTTAACTCTTTCATTAACCCTTTCTCTCCCCACGAACAGCTGGCAATACTGTTGGGGGTGGGACAGAACACCGGGAGCCCCCACATTCCTTCCTGCGAGACACTCAAACAAGAAGCAGCCAGAGCTGTGACCACAGAACATAACTGACCATCCACCAAACATAGCTGACCATGGCACTGCCCCAGCCCTGTGGCACCCCTGGCCACCCCGATGCCCCAGCTACTGCAGCCATTCGTCTTCCACAAATCCTTCTACGCCAGAGGTAAGGAATGACCCTGACCCCGGCAGCCCAGGGACGCACTTTGGGGCAATTCACAGCCCTTCCTCCGTTGCATCTCTCCCTCCTCCTTCTCAGTCCCCTCAGGCACCCTCCCGCCCCAGCTTGGGGTGTGAGCACCAGCGTTTGCTCATGTCTCTCTTTCAGGATCAACCAACCTCTGCCAACACCCTGGACAGGAGCGGCAGCCCTTCCCTGCACCCTGGGCATCCCCGGCAGGGGTGGCACCGCAGGCGCCCTGGGCACCCCCAGCAGGTACGGCATCCCCATCTGCCCTGGCACCTCAGCACTCCTGTCCCCGCCATCCCGCCAGCACCTCCAGCACCCGTGGCTCCCCTGTCCCCCTGGGAGTTGTGGCACGTGGGCTCAGCAAGGCCCGGCGAGCATATCTGCCATCACCTGGGCAAGGCCTGCCCGGTAAATATAATTTACAGGTCATTTCCCAATATCTCGGGGCCATCTGTCCCTTTTCACCTCCCCGATGTGCAACCCCATCCCACTGGCACAGCAGCTCACCCCGCAGGGATCGTCCCTGCCGCAAGCTCCCCACTCACCTGGCGCAGAGCAGGGGGATGTCCGC
>NW_008795712.1:1299279-1314802 GCF_000699145.1 Aptenodytes forsteri | reverse complement strand
AGGGCGGCAGGCGGGGCCGGCTCGGTGGGTGCCCCAGGAGACTCCCCCCGGCCCCCACCCCAGCACATCTCCCGCTCACCCATGCAGGTCTGCAAATGGCTCCATGCGGTGGCTGCTTCAACCCCCACGTCTTCCGCTTTGAGTGGATGAGCATCAGCCTGCCTCCATCAGCCACCTTCGCGATCGGCCACGGCGTTGCTTCTCCGCCAGGCGCTGCCCTGTGGGGACCCCAGGGCTGCGGGCTCCCTCTGGTCTGGGCAGACCGATGGGCTCCCCAGGGCCAACCGCAGCTGGTCCTGCCCTACAACCGTCAGGGGAGAGCAGCGGCCCCAGCCCCCCCAGTGCTGCTGCCATCCCTCCCCTGCTACCGTCACCTCAAGGGGCAGTGCACACAGCACAGCCTGTCCGGCACAACCAAACCCTCGGGGGCACCCCTGAGCAGTGGCAGCCTCCCAGGCAATGATATCCCCGTGGATGATGGCACCTCCCCAGGCAGTGACATCCCTCTGGGCAGTGATGTCCCCATGGATGAAGGCACCCTCCTGAGTGGTGACATCTCCCTGGACAGTGACATCACCCCCAATCACTCTGCTGCCTTCCATGTCCAAGCCATCAGGGACCCCGTGGTGATTCCAGCTGGAGATATTGTGCTGCCTGAGGAGGTGCGGTGGGAAGAGGCTGTGAGGCACTTGGATTGCTCCCTGGGGGTAGTGGGTGATCCCAGCAGCATTCCCATGCCGAGGGACCCTGGTGGCACTAGTGGCACCATCCTCCATCACAAGATCAGCTCGCTCTGGCTCCCAGAGAAGATGCTCTCCAGTGACTACACTACAGTGTCCCTAAGATCTCCAAAGCCATCCTGAGCATGGAGCACTTCAACACAATCAGGATGAAGCTCAAGGATCCATGGCAGGATGCCGGGACAGACCTGCCACCACTGCAGGGCAGCGTGTCCCGGCACAACATCAGGCTGGAAAAGCAAGGGAAGAAGCAGCTGTACGGCTCATATTGCCAAAAAATGGCAGCAAGCACAGCCAGTGCTGGGGCAGGAGGGTGGGATTAGGCCTGTTGTAGGGATGAGATGGTTTGGGGGAGTCGGGGAGGGGGGGTGTTGACAATGTAGTAGCTTTGATGACTGTTTTGATCTCAGTTTTTCCACTAAAAGCCATTTATCCAGAACCTCTCCGTGCCTGCATGGGAGGGGGAGGGAGTGCAGGGGGCACCAGGAAATGGCACCAAAGAAGTGCAAAAGCATCGCTGAACCCCAAACCAGATCCGCCAAGCCCCAGAGGGCACCAAGCCATCCCCAGGGCCGAGTCACCACCAGCAGTGCAGGCAATCATGGAGGGTGACTCCCCTGTCCCCTTCCCCAGGGGAAGCAGCCCTTTGGCGGGGGAGCCAGGACAGATGGGTCCATGCAGGACTCACGGACACGGCCCCACGCATAAAGCAGCACTGACCCCTGCAACGCCGGGCACCATCCTCCCACCCTGGGGCTTTAGCAGGGTGCTGTACCTGCTCCCAATGGCCCTACCATGTCCCCATGCATCCCACTGCAGCCCCAGAGATGGCTCCTCCAGGCTGCCCCGGAGCAGTAACAGGGGCAATAAGCCACAGGGTCTGCCTACCGTAAGGTAAGAATGTTGTGGGGCACCATATCAAAGGCCTCACAGAAGTCCAGGTAGATGACATCCGTAGATCTTCCCTTGTCCACTGATGCAGTCACTCCATCATGGAAGGCCACCAGATTAGTCAGGCACAATTTGCCCTTGGCAAAGCCGCGCTGGCTGTCTCTAGAGGGGCTGCTGAGCTGTTTTCCTTCCATTTTCTCTCTTTGCAGTCACCAGTTGTGAAGCATTTATGACTCTCAGTCACTATTAATACAAACTGGTAAAAATGAGCTCTCTAAAGCAGAAACATCCTTCTCAGTAAACTGCCTTGGCATTTTATTTGAATCAGGTTTAGTTCTCTTGCTATGTGTGCAAATCTTGTAAATTCTTCCCTGTTGCTTCTGTCACTGTTGCTAATGCTACTGTTCCCAAAAAACGTTCAAGTTCCCTTTTGCCTGAAATCATTTTGGAATTCACTCACTACTATAACACCACAAACGGATTTCCTGCACACCGCATCTCCTACAACATCTCCAAGTAAACACTATACAGTTGGTCTTTTTCGATGTGCCAAGCTAATAGCTGTTGTTTCATTTGGCACTTCCCGTAATACCAGGGAATGTGAAATACTCTCATTTTTATTTTTAATATATTGCTGCCTATCCTCACTTTCTGCAATAGTTTGACAGATTTTCAAGATGTTTCTCTCACTATTTCTTTTAATCACCAGATTTTCTACAGAATAGCCCACTTACATCAACGGAACCACTATGACCAGAACTGTCAGGAGAGCTCGACAAGTTCAGATGTTCAAGTGTGCATAACTTATATTTGATACCCCCCTGCCTGGTTTGAAAATCTGATTCCACGTGAGGAGCCAGATGCTGAACGCTTCTGAACAAGTTCATTCTGTGTACAAAACTCTCAAACTCCCCTGAACAGCTTACAATGCCGACCTAAGTGCCTTTTTGCCTTGATGCAACAGAACACGTCTGTTCTTGTTGTCTGCAGTTGTCTTCACATGCAATGGAGAGCAGAGAAAAACTCTCCAGCATAAGACCAGAGCTGCAAAGCTTATGGCATAGGCACAGAACCTGCCCTAACGTTGCCTCTAAGATGATGTGCTTGCTCCAGGATCCTTCCCTGTGGGAGTTTTTGTTTGATTGTTTGGTTGTTATATCAATTTCTATCATTTTCAGCAATGTTAACTTCTAATGGTGAGAAGTCATGACATTAGTCCCCAGAATTATGTGATTAGCTTAGGTAAAGAGAGTTTTAGTTTGAATGGCAAACAAAGGTTTTTTATTCACCTCCTGGTTTTTGCAGATGCTGCATTTTTTTTCAAGAATATTTCTGCAACTCCGAGAGATAACAACTTGCATGAAAAATGAAAGCTGGCTCTCTCATACAAGGAGATACTTGATAGTTCCTGGAGGGCGTCTCAGGCTTATCTTTAAAATCATGAGATTTGCAATAAAATCATGAGCGGTGGTGACCTCACATTTCTGCCTGGGTAAGACAGTGTGTGTATTTTATATCCTAAGGTACAACAGTAAAATATTTCAAAAAGAAAATAAATGTAATGTATTCATAATTGCTAATGTGATTGAGAATGTACATTTAAGAAATGTAATGGCATAAACCTGAAGAAATCTAATTCTGAAAGGAAGCTGCCTAAATTTAGAGTGATGTAGTACTAATTAATCCATTTAGCATTCCATGCTGGTTTCAGCCCCAGGAATGACTAAACAGAGGACTTTCCCCAGCTTAGGAGGGGCAAGGAAAATGAAAGAGGTTGGATTTTTTTTTTTTTGCTGTCAAGTCAAAACAGATCATCTCTGATCATCTCAGTGACGGAGGTATTTTTTCCGCGTCGATTTGCACTAGCTAGGTTTGGATGGAAATGCTTTCTAGCAAAGTGAGGGCTAAACTTGTTGGTTTTCATGCAAGTAAAAGCCATGTCTACTTCAGTGAGGGTTTTACTTGCATCAGGCCAGCAAGACAGAGAAATGATCAGTGGTATAGACATTTATATGTACTGCATAGTGGTGTGTACATATCTATATATATGTACACATATGTATAATCCAGGGACTAACCAAAGTCTGCTGGAGCCAAGCCAAGCCAAGTATTTCCATCAATGCAATGATCTTGGGATGAAGACCTCCAGTTACCTGCTCAAAACCTTCTTGTGGTCCCTACGTTGCGTATGGGAGAGCGTCACATCAAGGCTTCAAGGGTGGGATGAGATTTTTCCCTGCCACTGCTTTAGTTTCCAGGCCCAGAAGGAGGTTGGCTGAGTTTTAGCTTCCCAGAGGAGAGAGGCAGTAAATTCACATGATGGTGGCATGGGGAGGATGGGATCTGGCAAAGTGTCTGCAGCAAAGTAGCCTCAGGGAGGCTCCAAGTCCATGCTGCCTTCTTCCAAGAGTGGGCCAAGGATTAGAGGCTTTAGAGGTCCCGCTCTCAGTCCTTATTCCCATGAAAAAAAAATAAAAATTAAGCAAGAATGGTCATTGGGACCATGGGACATAAATAGAGACAGAACCAAAATCCATGAAAAGTCCTGGTCTTTGAGTCATGATAGCTTCCATATAAACAATGCAGCAGGGAGGTTCTTGCTGTTGAAATCAGTGGACATCAATGAATTCTTCTCAGCTGAATGCCATCGAGTCCCAGCCTTTTTACTTTCTGGAGGGCTGTCAAAAATTCAGCCTGTTGTTTAAATATTTTTGTTCTTATTGCTTATTTTTAGCCTGTTTCCTTTCCCCTTCTCCCTATGAGAAGCTTTGTAATTGTCTTCAAAACCTACTTAAAATCTGAACCAAGAAGTTAATGCAATGCCGAAATCTCATACGGCTCTTGCTTATACACATACGGCTTCATTCTCCACGAAGGATGCAGTGAAAAGTCACAGTATTTGGCAGTTGTGGCCAGCGTCACTGCTCGCTGGTCGCCGCTACTCTGGGACCAGACCTAAAAGACACTCCAGACTTCTTTATAATTATCGTTGCTATTATGAAGGAAGGAGTTAAAGTACAGGACTGAAGACTAATGCATCTTTTGAGCGTCTTGGCATAGAGAGCAGGGACTGTGGAGACTTCAGAGACAGAACTGTCACCTGCATTAAAAGCATTAGGTGTCAAGGGACATTACACTGAGATATTGGGGACAAGGACGTTTTTCTTTCTGTGTTGGTCAGACACGTCTAACTGTGGGGCCCTCGTCCAGGTACGCAGAAGGAGGTGGTGAATAGCAATTGGGCTACACTCGAGCTGTCACTGCGGCTGTATGGGAGATGCCACACCATGAAATGCACTCCTTTTTGGGTCGGGGCAAACACTTCCCATAAAAATACCCACTGGGAAGTCCCAGGACTGGGACCACATCGGGTAGTGTGACAGGGAGGTCCCCTGGGGGACTGCGGTGCTGGGATGCTCCCCTGGGCATGGCCCTGCTAGCCTCTAAAAAGAAAAAGGCTTCTAAAACCAGAATACATGTATATATGTGTGTGTATACACACACACACACACACACACATCCATATCATTCTGTCTGTTTGTATAAATAAGGTATTTTTTTCATGTCAAGCCCTTACATCACACCCGGCTTGGCCTTCAGGTGCTATAAAGTGATGTGCCGAGGTTGGCCGAGCTCTGACGGTTTGCAGCAGCACAGGAATTCACCGTTGTTTCTCCGTGTGAGCGGCTGAGGACATGAAGTCATAGGGGAAAGGTAGCAGCAACCAATGCAGCTTCGCTTGCACAGATTCACTGGAATTACGTAATTACTTTCTTCAAGCTAAAAGTATTTCGAGTGTTTAATTGCCAGTGCTACATAACAATCTGGAGTAATTATATAATTAGCAAGAAATTGCAGCTCCCATTAGGTACTTAGAACAAGTCAAATTTAGGTTTGATTTTTTAAAAAGGTGGGAAGTTGTGCACATGTGGTTTTTTGCATAACGATATGACCTCGAAGAAGTGAGGGAGTCGATTTTTTTCCCTTCCGTAAATGAACATTTCAGTATTCATTTAGAAAACAGTTCGAGTAAGACTTGGTTGAGAAGGTTGAGAAATCTAGTGAAACTGTTGTTTGAAAAGTTCATTGGGATTAATTTTTTCCTTACCAGAAAGCTTGCCAGGGTAAGTAAGGTTGGATTTCAATATCACTTTGAATGGAAAAAAGAATTGGACCAGCTCCAGGGACAAAGTCTTGCTAGGGAGAAGATGGGAGAAGAAACCAGATCGAACACCCAGATCATAATTCTACCCCTCTAACGGGGGTTGCCCTCTGACACAACGGTGTTATCTGGTACTTTATAACCAGGACTGGAAAAAAGAGCTATCGCATCCATGCCATATTGCTGATCCTGTTGTTCAAGTGATCAACATTGCATTCATTAAAGCCATTGGAGTCTTGCCATATATATTAGCCAAATTTCCTCCCCGAGTGAGCTCGGGAGTGACTCTCCCAACGATAAACAATTTTGTCGAAGAAACAATGTGAGCCGTTTGTACGTGCAGGCGGAGGGAAAAAATGCCTGTGCGTTTTCCACCCAGATGTGTAAAATGAAGATCCTGCCTACCTCTTTTAAAGTCTTGAGCGGGGCCCAGGAGATATAATTGATTTGGATTTTTTAAAAGCCGGTGCCAGTTTCATCAGAAATACATCTTGTGCAGCTAAAACCCACCGGGAGCCGGATTGAAATAATGGAATGGTTAAGTAACTTATTACAGACAGCAAGGAGAATTTGTAGCAGAAACTGTAGGCATGTCATTCTGGTGCCAGGTCAGAGAAATCAGTTATAAAATTGATTTCATTTGGTGGTGATGCAAAAAACAAAGGTGCCAGACAAAGGGAGATGGGGCAAATGTAATATTCCTGCTGCAACACCAAGCCTCTGAATGGGGAGAGAGCGGTAAAACAATGGCAGAGGAAAAAAAATGGCTCGAAGAGCTGCATATGAAGACTGAAATTATACTGCAAACTTTGGAAGCTCCGTTGTCACGTGGAAAAGTAATTTAATAGCCAGGCAGACAGATAGCTGTGTCTCAGCTAAATGCAGGGCTGAGCAAACCTCATTGATTTCCACAGAAGGCAGCAGAGGTCGAGGACAGATCCTGCACCGGGGCCACAAAAATACAGAGCACCTTGGCACAGTGATGGGGAGGAAAGCAGCATCCCATGCCATTCAGGTGGCATCAACCCTTCGACCCACCAACAACCTCCCTCGTGCTGCAGCGTGCAGCGGGGACATGTCCGGCCGGGGCTGGGGGTACCCAGGGTGGGAGCTGCCGCTGCTCCGCGCACCCACTGCTGCAAGCAAATTTTACAGCTGCCTCCTAAGCAGACAAAAAGCAGGGGGGGAAAGCAATAAATTATCAATGAGGACAAGGAATTTGATGGTGGAGATGATAAAGTGGGGAACGGGTTTTGGAGATAACCGGTGTCACGCCGTAGCGGATGTAAATCCCTACAGTCGGGTCTGGCCGTTTACACCGCAAGGATCCAGCCCTTTGTTCCCCGCAGACTCCGGGATTAGTGGAAATGAAAAGGATAAAGAACAGACCTCATGAAGCTGCGATTCACCCGAACATTAATGTATGCGCATAAAAGGAATGGCCACCCGGGCCAGGCTGCGGAGAGAAAAGATGCTAAGGTCATTCAGGAGCAGATGTCACCTTAGCAGAAAACAAAGCAGTAAAATGAACAAGCCTCAATGGACCAAATGCCTTTTCAGGCGGGCTCCAGAATTCATGTTCCAGTAACAGAAATAAATGTACAGGGAAAATGTGTGTGTTTGTTTCTTTCTTTCGCAGCAATATAATCACGTACCCACGTCTGTGCAGGAGCTACTTGAAATAAAGCTAGAACAACGCTTATCTCTTATCAGCACTCGGGATTTGCAATAATGAAAAGATTTGCATAACAAATGCTCCTTCTCCTTGTTCTGGTTGGGATGGAAGTATTAATTTCCCCTACCTTTCTACCGTAGTTTTTTAAAATATATCCACCTTAGAGTCAAAAATACAAACCCCTCTTCTTTTTAACTACTGCCTAAACCCTTTTGTATGCTGACTTTCTCTTGCTGCAGTTTGGGGATTGAAATAAACACATTTTTGCCCTCATTTATATCCTTACAGGCTCCTTATGGCTTTTATGTACTTTCAGAGAAAATAAAGACAAAAGTCCTCATTCATCCCTTGCGTGGCTCGGTTTTACACCCATGTGACTCTGCAGGCTTCTGCAGCCCTATTTAGAGCAAGGGAGGTGAGAGAAGGATCTACCCCGCATAGTCAATTAATTATGAAGTCAATCAGGAGGTAAATATATGCATTAGCGAGGGCTAGAGGGGATCTCTTCTGCTGTATCACAGCGTCTTTATGCACATCAGCCTGCTCTGCCCTTTGATCATTTATGCTCACAGCCGTGCCCCCTCCTGCGTGCTCGTGTTAGATCTCCTGAGCTTTGTGTCTCGGCCAGGCGGCGAGGAGAAATGCTCGGTGCTGCTCCGAGGGCCGGGAGCCAGAGGGATGGATGGATCTCCAGAGGCTCTCCCGGCTGGCGCTCGGCCTCCCCTCGCACCAAGGCGGAAAGAAATAGGCTCAGCGCATTCCTGGCAGGTATTTGACTCATCCCTTCAACCCAACGAGGGCTCTCAGAGACCTTCCCCAGGCCACGCACCAACACAAAAACATGGGAAAGCGATCGCCTACGGTAACATAACGTTACAGAAACGTAACATGGGTCGTGTTAGATCTGTGAAGTTCCCCGTTCAAGGCAAAACTGCTTTTGTTGAAGAGGTCACAGTCATACTGATGCATTTTTTTTTTTCAAGACCTTCTTGGAAAAGGTATTCTTCCACTCTTAGAGCGGAACAGCTTTCTTAATATCTAGCCTAAATCTTCCTTCCCCAAATAAAGCTGATTTCTTCCAGTCCTGTTCCTGGGGAGCAACCTACATTTGCTCCAGAACAGCCTTTCACAAGTCCATCCTCTCCTGGTGTCCCGTCATTGTATTTTCTCTTTGGTAGCAAAACAACCCCAAATCCAGCTTTCTTCTCCCCTTCCCCTTGTCTTTCCTCCTGCAGCAGCAGAAAGCACACGAGACACATCGGAGCAATTGTCAGCCCAAGCTCCTGCCCTGGATCATGTTTGCAATTTCTCCTGCCTGTTTGGGGTGGCTTCGGTTGAGGGTTTGGGTTTCAGCCCATGCACTGCTATCCTTGGCGCATCCATGCCTTTGCATGGAGGCATCACAGGAGCCTGTGTCCAGCTCAGCCGTGGGGATGGGCAACTCTCCCTTTGGGACCCTGCCATGAATCCCCCGTGCTGGCTTGCATGGAAGCAGTGCGCTTACTCTTTCATTTTTTTCTCCTCCACTAAAACTTTGTGGGGCAGTAAAAGGCTTTTTTCAGCCTAAATAATTCCTTAGATAAATCTTCTTCTTTTTTTTTTAAATATAACAAAGAAAGATCAAACATAATGTGTCCACGGGGGGCTGGAAAATTGCAGAGTGTTACTTACAGTGTGACTTTCTGCATATAAACTAAACTCCAAGCTGTTTTTCTCCTCTACTTTGAAAAGACAAAGTGCAGAGATAAGGGTTAGACCAGCTCCTTTCAGTCCCATAACGAACAGCACGTGCGTCAGACGGGACCGCAGCAAGCGTCAGATGGGACCACATAGCCCACAAAGTAGCAAACTCTTTGGAAGGCAGAAAAGAGAAAAGGATTATCGATTTAGTTGTTATGCTTGTGTTTCTTCGGTGAGATTATTAGCAAAATAATTTTAAGCAGGAAAATGAAAGGCTGAGAGCCGCGCTAAGGGAATGAGCAAGTTCCCTTGCAAACTTCTGAGTCCGTTTTGCTTCTCACCTTTCGCTCGTGCCCCGTTGCAGGGTCACTAGTCAATGAAAGCTGTTCTAATAGCTGATTTCTAACTAATCAGTATCACTTTCAATTCTCTGTAAGCTATTCTTGGGAAAAACAATGGCAAATCTGGGTAAAGTTGGGCTCGTGGTCCAGCTCATGAAAGCTGAATTACACCTGTAACTTACTGCAAAATCATATTTTTGCTACCGCATAGGGACAACTGTGGATTTGTCGGCCAAGTGCCTGGCTTTATAACCGAGGGCGGCCAAGCTGCCTACAGGAATTTTGAGCCGTTTTTCACTCCAGGTCACTTGGGAAGAGCCTCCGTTGAGTCGCCTCTGGAAGACTCATTAGAATTTGCAGCATGAATATTGTTTCCCGAAGTAATCAGACTCTATTCTGACATGCCCACAAAATCCAAGATAAAGTCCTGTTTCATGTCAGCCAGAAGACAGTGTATTACCCATGCGGACATTAATATGGTGAAGCAACTATTTCTGCCGAAGAGAGGAAATTAAAAATATTACCATTCTTTCCAGTTCATTGTGCTGGAACAGTCCGTATTAATGATATCCATAGGTCAAAAAGGAAGAGGGGGATGCTTCCTCATTCGTGGACATCATGTAGAAAATTTAACAGGCCCTTTTATTTATTTATTTTTCTTTATTTAGGACATTCATGCATGCCATCTCTTATTTCAGGGCACCGTGCTTTTTAATTAGGACATAGGCTTTGGAATAAGCGCATTTAAGAAGAATTGCTAAAGAAATAAAACCTGAGGACATTAAACTAAAATGACAAGGAATTAAAAATGCATAAGATTTTCCTGATTCCCCCCCCCCCAGGAATCATTTTGAGATCGTTGGGTGATCAACAACAATTTTTTTAACTTAAAATAGAAGAAACTTTATTCTTTCCCTAATAGGGTCCTAATAGAGAGGGAGATGAATCTCTGCAACATAACAAATAAGTCTCAGGTCTCAAAATTCCACGCTTATGTAAAGTCTAATTTAGTTCAGTATCCAGCCACCATTCTGCCATGACAATGTCCATGACTGACTTCCACATTTCTAACTACTAGGGAAAAAGAAGTCAGGTGTTCCATTTTCATCCTGGCTGTTTGGTCATACAAGAAATGATGCCTGTCTTCCTCAATTTCTCCTCTTGACAATGAAGCGCTGAACAAAAAGCAGGAACGAAAAGGATAAGCACGAAAAGTTAACGCCGTAGGATTCGGCTTTTGCTTCTCACTCACAGGGGAGGAATTACGATGACAGGTGAATTGATCTGGTTTTCCTGCCCAGGGATGGATGACAAGTGCAGAGAAGCTATGGACAGTCTAAGGATCTTCTTGCGGAGGTCTTCAGAGTACCTGTCTCTCTGCCCTGAGCAGGCAACAAGTACATGTGTGTTTCAGGACAGGAGGAAAATTTAGGTGCAGAATGGGTGCCTATATAGATTAGCTAGATTAGATCCTACTTCTAACTCATACGCAGGGATCCATATTTTGTTACTGGGACTAGAACTCATTGGTTTCAGCAGAAGAAGCAGAAGCCTCCTCCATCCAGTGAGGTTGGTCCCTCTCTCAGGTTATACCTGTGGGGACTTACTGGGCTGGTGCTTGGCGGAAGGGTGCCGAAAGGCTTCAGACTGTGGGCAAAGGGCACAAACAGTGGAGGGAATTGCAGTTGTGCAGTCTCCGTCCTTGGACGTTTTCAAGACCCAACTGGATGAGCAACCTAATGGTCTAAACCCAGGGCTGACCCTGCTTTGAGGAGGAGGTTGGACCAGAGACCTCCTAAGGCCCCTTCCAGACCAAATTCTCCTACAGTCCAGTAAGACACCACCTTGTTAATTTTTCTTTTCTTGGCTTGAACCCCTTGCACTCAGAACTGTTCCCACCTTTAAGCAAGGGTTTCTGTTGCTAGTTGACGACCTGGGACATCCCACTTCAATCCCTACTTCAGCCGGGTTTCCTACACACCTCTCCGTGTCTCCGACCTCCGTCTGCAAAATGGAGGCATTGCTCTGTCTGCAAAAGGCATCTGTGAGATTAAATTCATTAGAGATCAACAGGTCCTACATTCAGTGGTAACAAGGGCCGTAAGACAGACAAAATACAGGGTGAGAAAAATCTGACAAGATTTTGATATCTGGTCTAGTTGCCTGGATACTCTCTCCTGGCACAGAAAACACATGCGCCACTGCCACCATCACATGATGTGGGCTCAGAAGTTGATTCACTTCAAGTCAGGATGAATAAATAGAAAATAAAATGTCTTCCATGAGTATTTCAGGGCCAGAACATTAGCAGTTATAAATTACTAGAGACCTTTATCTTTCACACCTAACAGTACCTTGGCTGATGTAGAGGAACAAAATTGTCTTTTTGCCACAAGCCTTGGGTTTGGAGCAGCCTGTGGTTGCGTTGTGTCAGGAGCATGGTTTCGAAAACTGGAGTGCGTTAGACAGTCAAGATCTGCAGCCTACTTCCATATGGTCACATTAATTTCAGGGCTTCGCCAGCAACTATGCAGAGAGGAAGACCACGTGCCTCCCACCGTCCTTGTGGGGGAGAAGCAGTGCTCCTGCCAAGCAGTTTGCACAGGACAATAAATCCAAGTACTGTCCCCTCCATGAACAGCATAGGAGCTTTGGATGGGGCTGCTGAATCCTCCCATTGCTTTTCCAAACCGCAGTGCCAGGGCAACCCCTTGTAAACCTTGTAAGTGCCCCGTGAGTTTCCTCTTCCTGGGCCACAGCAGAGTGGAACAAGAAAAATAAAGAGAAATAACTTGCCTTTGCTGAGGAAGGAGACAACGTGTAACTGCAGTTCTTAAAAAGCTTAACGAGCTCCCAAAACATAACAGTTGGAAGTCCAGAAAATACAGAGAGGTCCTTTTAAGGGCATTATTATATTGCATCAGCAAGAAAAACAAATGTAGGTCAAACTTTAAGACCTGCGGTCCTCTCATGGCAAGAAATGGGACAATACGTGTTCTGGAGCATCACCATCATGGAGGCTCACTGCCAGCTGTAAGTCAGTGCATGCCTGCTTCATCCGAGGAGAGACATCAACACGCCGTATCCCACGAAGCTGTCGGGTTTGGATGGATCTCCAACTGGGATTCGTTTAAAGTTAGGAAAGCCTTGCAGAAAATGGGTTATTGGCACAGCTCTTTTCCTCTGGCAGTCTGGTGCTGTGGGCACTTATCTGTGAAGAAATTACTTCTTCACCATCTTTTTTTCTCACATTTTGTTCAGTTAGGATTTCTCCGTGCAAATTTTGATTCCCATCAACTTGGCTCCGAATTTGAAGCTTTGGCCTGGAGGTTTGAAGTTCTGGATCCACAGTCAACGGAAATCCACTGTCCTGAACCAGTCCCTCCCTCTTTTGACGGCTGTACCAGAGAGGTCAACAATAGGAATTTGTAACAAGATTAGTTTGTTTGTTTATTACAAAGGTACTTTTAGAAGACTTTGTGAAGATGGCACTATTGCATATGGCTTGGCTCAAAGTTTAAGATCCCACGAAGACATGCCAATTATTCTCAGCAGAGCAACTGGTAGGCATGGGTGCCCATAAATATGACACTGTAGGAAAGATTTAAAACTCCAAAGACCGATCAATTTAATAAGCTTTAAGGGTTATACCTAAAGTGCCAACTGCCAATCTGCGGGCGCTGCAGCCGACATTAGATGCTAACGTGCTTGTGCTTGACTGCTCAGCATTACAATTGCAAATGGCCTATTCTGCTGTTTCACAACATTAGCCTAGCAACAAATGAGCAGGAAAAAACGTTTACTCTGTAGCACATTTGAAAAGGCATTTCATATGCATTTAACGAACTGGCCAGGGCAAAACCTACATGCAAGAGCTACCTGCTGGGTGGGAGCTCCTCTGAAACCTCACGGGATCGGCGATGGCCAAAAAATGGCAGAAGCTGGAGTCAACCCTTCTGTTTGCTCCCTGGAGTCCTCTGGAGATTCGTCTTTTGTAGATGGACAGGAAGGCAGGAAGGCAAGAAGGAAGGAAGGAAGGAAGGAAGGAAGGAAGGAAGGAAGGAAGGAAGGAAGGAAGGAAGGAAGGAAGGAAGGAAGGAAGGAAGGAAGGAAGGAAGGAAGGAAGGAAGGAAGGAAGGAAGGAAGGAAGGAAGGAAGGAAGGAAGGAAGGAAGGAAGGAAGGAAGGAAGGAAGGAAGGAAGGAAGGAAGGAAGGAAGGAAAACTCATGTCAAAACCCAGGTTTCAGCCTCTGAAGTTAAACTCTGATTTACACTAATCTTCCTTAGTGCAAGTTAAAGCTTGTTTAAGCAAAAAAAAAGCAAAAGGCAACCCCTCTTCCAGTAAGTTTACTATTTAAACCAGGAGGAAATACTCATCTTTAAGAGTTCGGCTTATCACTAACAGAGATAGCAATTGATTTCCTGGAAGAATGCATGATAATAAAGTGTTGGGGGCCCAAATCAGTCCTGGCACTTGGTCACGCTGGACAATGTGCTGATGTTATTAAAAGGCCAATTGCCATCAGTTTGCGTTCCAGATGACAGCATAGTACAGCAGGAGCAAGCAACCGCTGGGAGAAAGTGGAGAGCAACCGGGGGATCGTAACAGTAGGACAAATACATTCTTGCACCACTAGTGCTAGTTACAGCCCCCGCCTAAGCAATCGTTCAGCTGTAAGATCAACTCTGATTAAAAGGTTTGCAACAACTTTACCGACAAGCAAGAAATTTCATCCTCATCTACTGATAGACACCTTGCACCTTTCTCTGAAATATTTAGCAGGCAGCATTGCAGGGGTCAGCTTCAATCAGATAAGATAACTCAGATATTCCTAAATTAAAATCCAAAATAAAATAGAATATTTCCTCTTGACCTCCACCCGGCAGATAAAATGAGGACAATAAAATAAATTAAATTCACTCCAGCTCTCAAAAAACATATCTCCCCAAAGGTCTGTGCAAGTGATGGGGGGAGATAGATAGTCTAGCGGGGATAATAAACCAGCCCAGCTTCTGTGGGAGTAAAGTCGGGGCTTTTCTCTGTGCTAGACCTTGTGGAAGAGTCAACAGAGGCCTGGATACAGAAGGACCAGGAGGCGCGGGCGGTGTGGTGTATCCCCATCCGCTGGTGAGGTCTTCTGAAATGTTGTGGTCCTGAGCTAAAACTCACAGTTGGACAGTGTGAATGCCACCACCACAGCCACTTCTCCGCCGTTCCACGCACAGTCTAGCGGGGATAATAAACCAGCCCAGCTTCTGTGGGAGTAAAGTCGGGGCTTTTCTCTGTGCTAGACCTTGTGGAAGAGTCAACAGAGGCCTGGATACAGAAGGACCAGGAGGCGCGGGCGGTGTGGTGTATCCCCATCCGCTGGTGAGGTCTTCTGAAATGTTGTGGTCCTGAGCTAAAACTCACAGTTGGACAGTGTGAATGCCACCACCACAGCCACTTCTCCGCCGTTTCCAAGCACATCCCCCCGGACCTCTTGGGAGTTTGGGGCAGAGCAGGACACTGACCCTGCCGTGCATTCCCAGTGGCTTACTGAGATCTGTGGGACCACGCCATCCCACCTGGCACAAGCAGCAAGCCGGCAGTGCAGTATTTGCTGGACTGAGAGACTGATGACATGAAGCAGATGTGTCTCTGCCACAGACCTGTTTATTAATGAAGGCTAAACCTCACGGGGATTGCTCACGGAGGAGGCACAACCCCACATTTTCCCTCTTGACTCCCCGGAGTTCAAGCCTGTCCATCAGCAATGGGATATATAAACCAAATCTTCATGAAAGGCCTGATTTGGTCTCCCTGGGGGAAAAAGGAAGACTTTAACATTGGTTTCAATGGGAACTGTTTCAAGCTGAACATGAGCCGGCAGTGTGCCCAGGCGGCCAAGAAGGCCAATGGCATCCTGGCCTGTATCAGAAATAGTGTGGCCAGCAGGAGTAGGGAAGTGATCGTGCCCCTGTACTCGGCACTGGTGAGGCCGCACCTCGAACACTGTGTTCAGTTTTGGGCCCCTCACTACAAGAAGGACGT
>NW_008795712.1:1291946-1298935 GCF_000699145.1 Aptenodytes forsteri | reverse complement strand
GGTTGGACTCGATGATCTTGGAGGTCTTTTCCAACCTCAATGATTCTATGATTCTATGATTCTAAGCTACAACGAAGAAAGGATCCTTCCCCATTTTCAATTGTTATCTAATTCCTATTATTTCTTTGTAGCGGCATAGTCATTGAGCAGTACCATTACTGAGGTAGCACTATGAATATCAAAGACATTTTCCAGTTTAAAGATCCCTTTTGGGCAGAGTGTGCTTTCTGAATTCCTTAGCCTCTGCAGGTACATATGGAGATCCCTGGGTTGGCCAGAGCCACACCCTTTCAGGACAACGGGCCTTCTGAGAAGGAAGAGGTAGTTCAGACATTTCGTTGGGCTGTATTGGGTGGACATACCTCCTTCTATAGACAGTCACAAGTCCTGGCTGCACGACAGTGGGATCTGCAGCCTCCGGCTGACACTGAACATTGCAGATGGCTTTTTCCTTCTGTGCTTGAATGGTCCTGCGTAGGTCTGTGCTGCTGATGGCAACATCCTCCAGAGGAGATACCAAGTTTGGCTTGTAACCATTTGTGATCATTTATGGTGCCAGCACACATGTTTTGATTAACAGAATTAAGTCCAGTGCTCTGGCCAAGCTCTAGCTTGAATAATTATGGTCTGTCCTGGAACTTCTCTATGACACTTGAATTCAGTTTGGTGCTCTAAGGAAGGAGCTGCGCTTCATGAGCATGTGGGATCCCATCTCATGGCTGTTCATGGATACCTCCCCACCATGAATGACCACAGGCTTTCTTTCAAAGGAAAAAGCTATGTGGAAAAGGTAGGGAAGGAGCTATATTTTAGCCCTAAGGTAGGAAGGAGTCTTTATGTCTGTGTCCATGCTGTATCACACAGCACTTTCCAAGTTGCTTGCTCACTCGATAAATGCAACGCCAGCTCTCTGAGGACTAGCTCGAGGTCCAGGAGCTACAAGAGCGTAGGTGAGAGGACAACCTGAGGACCAAGTATGATATCTCCCCAGGAACACCAGCAGGGTTGCTCCAGTGGCTGCCCCAGGGAGGGATGGTCCTATAGAGACAAACAGCGTGGCCTGGGAGCACTCTGCACAGCGTTAGAGATGCAACCCTAATCTCCCTAACCTAATTCACAGGGTACTCCAATGCACTTTATTTGATTAATATTTGTGAAGGGCTTTGAATAAAGGCACAGCAAGGGTATGAGGCGTGCAGCGCTAAGGATGGTTATTCTCCCGGTTAGCTGTTATTTGTATCTTGAGCTTTGAATTTGTTGCCACGCCACAAAATCCACAGGCATCTCCTTGAGCAGGACACGTCAGCTAAGTGCAGCAATGCTGAGCAGCCCCAGATTTCTCTGAACTTCTTTCCAACGAATGGAAGAAAGAGGATGAACAATATCTCCGTGCCTGCCGCCAAGGACTTGACCTGTCCAAGTCCCATATCACCGCAGCAACGCAAGCCACGTTTCTCCCTTTCCCCATCACCAGGTTTTTCAGGTTGGGCGTTAAAGCCCTTCAGAGCCCACCTTGTCCCACCTCAGCTCACTCGCAAGCACCGACGAGCCTCACGGTTTCTGATTCGGGGTCTGACGCGTTGCATTGACGTCGGTGCCGCACGAGCCAGCCATGCTACCCTGCCAGAACAGCACTTTGCACCCACTTTGCAATCGCTTTGAGCAGATATAAATGAGAACACCAGGAGATGGGCCAGGTCGGCAATGCTCAGAGACGCTTCTCTTTTGTTGTCTGATATTTCCAGTCTTCTCATACACAGGCAGCTCTTGTTTCCTTCCCAGGGAAGATATACTCTACAAGAGGCTGTTATATAGCGCGATGAATAACTTCTGATTGTCAGGTTTTCCCCCTTAATTGACTGGCAGAGAAAAATAAAACATCAGCAACAATAACAGCTCCATGCTGTCTTTCACTTGAACTTTCCCAAGCACTTTGCAATCCTGAGTGAAGTAAGCTTCACAGCCTCTTCTGAGGCAGGTGGGGAGGGTAGGAGGGAAGGTGGAAGGGAAATAATTTCCGGAGGTTACCCAACAAATCGAGACGTGGTTTCATCTCTCTCAACTCACTGTCCCATCCTTTACCTGCCAGGATGGCACCCAGCATGGAAATCAGAGTTGCATTTGCTGGGCATTGGGGTGGACTGAGAAAGGTCACTCTGACGCTTAAGGCCACCTCGATGCTGAAGGTTTATTCCCTGTTTTTTCCCCTAATGCTTAAACAGTAGTTGCTGCAATCCAGCGCTTTGCTTCCTAGTCATAATTTCCTGGCCTTTGGAAAGGAAGGTATCAATCTGCCTCCATCCTTCTCATCTCCTCTGCATCTTTCTTAAAAGCAAGGTCCTTCTCAAGAAGCAGCACTTGCTTGCAGGATGTCCGAAAAAGACATATTTTTCCCCAGAAGCTGCTGCAGCATGCACAGGCTGGAGACAGTGTCTCCAGGATGCCACATGGCTTTGAAAAACCCAGCTGGGCACTACCCCACGTTGGGACCTCGCTCTGCTGGGGTGAAGGTGTTGAGTTCACTGGGAGCACCAGGGTGCCTGCCGTCCCCGGCGCAGTGCAGGGCATCAGCAGCCCGCTGCTCGCGGCATGCCAGGACTCAACGCGCCGAAAGTGGAGGACGAGCTGCTGTCGCCCTCTGGGAGACCCATCAAAACATCTGTGATATTTGGGACTCTTCCAGGACGAGGGAATCAGAAGTGGATCCTGGAAATCTGCCTATTACCCTAATGAGGATGTTTCTATATCGTGGCAGACCATTCGCACATGAGCCGGGGAGGCTGGCAAGGGGGAGAGGTTGGTCCAAGTGACCTTCTGCTTTCCCAAAGGGTGGCCCAGCACAAGGGCACTTCTGTCCTCCCCATAAGGGATCGGTTACTGGTTTGTGTGGTGTGTTATTGCCTGTGTAACTTCAGTTCTCAGGAGGATTTTCATCAAGAAAAAAAAAAAAAAAAAAAAAGCTTTGCACGGGCTTTTAAGCAAACAAAATGTGGAACATGTGTGCACACAAGATTTCACACCCACGCATTTTCCCATCAAAAAAAAAAAAAAAAAAAAAGCTTTGCACGGGCTTTTAAGCAAACAAAATGTGGAACATGTGTGCACACAAGATTTCACACCCACGCACAATTTCCCTTCTAACGTCGCAAATGGCTCGTGCGCGAGGACCTGGCGTAGTGCAATGGATCAGCATTGCAGGCAGGGAGAGGTGGGAAAAACAGGGGGAAACCAAAGAAAAAGATGGGCAAATTTCAGTTACCATTTAATCTGAGAGAAATCATGTAGGTTTTTGGCAAAAAAAAAAACCCAACCCGGCTTTATCTCATGTTTAATCGAGTTGCAAACCCATTGGCATTCCCTTCCTGCACTTGCCACGAGGGTACTGTAAAGCAAACAAGAATTTGAAATAATCGTAACAGAACTGGGGTGGCAAGTGATTTTATTTAGCATTTGTTGCCATCAGTCATTCTGGGTTGGCTAAACCCTTTTGGACTCCCAAGTGGATAGGGAGGACTTGGGGTTGCGATCATAGCTGTCATGGTTTAACCTCAGCCAGCAACTGCGCACCACACAGCCGAAACCAGGACAGTAGCCTGGCTTGTAGGGCAACGGCCTGAGAAAGCTTCTGGATCACGTTTAAAAGCTACCAAAGACTTTATGAATGACAGCAGGGAAGAAAAATCCTGCTATTTTCAAGATTTGGGGAGAAAAACAAAAAAATATAAATGAAAATCACAGTTTCTCCGTGCACAGCTGACAGAGGGTGATTTGCAACCCTTTCTGAATTCTAAAAATATTCCAGGGGACCCTTTTTGTATTTTCACCGGTGAAGCTGGCCGCACAACGGAGGTGACACTGCTCATCTGTTCACCAACGGTAGCCCCTGCAGAAATAACGCACAGACCTTCAGGATGCGCATCCCACAACTCACAACTGCTGCTCTAAAAGCAAAACCACACACACACAACCCACATATGCCTCTCCTTTGTTCACTCCACCTGTATCTAAAAATCTGGCAGACTGACCGACACTGGTGGTGGTTTATTCCCGTGGCCTTTTTTGTCAGTGCAGGCTTTCCACCAAATTATACAGAGAATTTGGAGAAAATTATTGTAATGCAAACCCACTTGCAGAGAACTATCTAAAATAAAGTCGGGACTCAGAAATCATGCGAGCGGGTCAAGAGCGTGCAGTGTCAATCCTGATATAAGCATCTACATGGCGTCACACTGAAGAAGGATGCGTTGTCTACAGGCGGGTCCATTACGACGGCCACGTGGACAGCATTGACTGCCTTAGCAGGGGACCATTAGCGCACGCACCCCCCCAACACTGAATTTCATGGCACCGGCTTGGGTCGCTGTCAAAAGCTTGCGGCATCACCCCTTATCTTCTCAAAGCCAATTTCTACTACGTTCATTGAGAGTCCGAGTGCCTCCTCCCCACCGCATCGGAAACACAAATGTGAAACACGTGCTCTGCTTCATTAAAAATTATGCTAATAGGAGACATCATTTAAATTGCTAATAGGGTCGGCTGTTTCTAGTAAGACATGACAAACTGTCTGGAAGGAATTTTTGCATTTTTAAAGATCTCCTTTATTCCCAAAGGGAAGCGAGTTGTTTCAGAGGGGAAAATATATATATGTATTTATATATACACACACGTCCGCACGCGCAAACACACATACACATATACAAATAATTTTTTTTCTACCTAAAACGCAAGTGCTATGAAACAGCTTTTCTTTTACGGGTGGGACTCGGTGCACCAGGTTGAATCCGTTTTTGCCACGGCGGCTTTGAGCTTGGGAAAGGGGAGGTTTGGTGATGCTCGCGGCAGGAGCCCCGGCAGGAGCTGCCAGGAGGGTGTCGCTTCATTGCCCCGACCACCTCCCCACCCTCCACACGCACTAACTCCTGCCGGCAGATTAGCAGCTGCTCTTTACGAGGAATGCTGATTAGCAGCAGGCAGGGGACAGAAAAGCCACAGGGATGGATAAAAGATGAAGCCAGAAGAGGAACCAAGAGATTTGGTCTTCTGCTCCCTCCTGGGACCAGATCGTCTTGCAGTAAGTTGTTTTTAGAAGAAATTGGAGCAAACCCTACAGCAAAGGGGAAGCGTCGCTGTATCCACTGTGTCTTAAATAGGCAGGACACTTGGCTGTCCAGTGGTTGGGCATGGTTTTCAGGTGCTTGCATCCCACCAAAAGAGATGTTTGCTCCACTCAGCAGTCATTAGAGGAAAAACCTGACCCCTGGGAGCGCTCAGGAAACCCATCCCAAAGTGGTGGTGCCTCTGGGTTATGCCAGTGGGAGGGGGGACAGATGGCAGCACGGCCTCTGGGGACACCCCCCATAACACCATCAATCTGCCAGAGGGAAAGGGCTTCCAACGGGGAGCAAAAGAGGACAGAGAAGCATTCAGAGGCGAAGTCAGGAGATAATGTCAACTGAGGACCGCTGGCAGGAGCAGGCAGCTGCCAGGGGACCACAGCTGAGTTTCTCCAAGGCATCTGGGCATCTTCCACAAACTTCACAGCAGCCCTCCGGCCGGGAGCATCTCCACATGGTGTTACAGTGCTGACATCGGTGACCAGAGAAAATATGCTGTTTGCACCTGCAGAATAATAGTTTTTTTGTCAAAACCTGAATCAGCGCTTCCCACAAGCCTGGGTCGGGCTCCCCAGCAGCAGCTCACAAATAGTCACTGCTTAAATGATGCTGTTGGTTGTCACTTCGTAATTTCAGTGGTTATTAATAAATCTAAGCCGAAATAGGGATAGCCATGAATTCACTTTTAATTTTAGATGGCTTTTTCTTAAAGGCATTTGCATATCTGGTTCTGTGGTGATTCCTTTTAATCCTTCAGTTTTATCTATTTCAACTCACAGCTACATAATAAAAGCAGGAGCAGCCTAAATATGTGGGTTTTCCCTGTGCTTCAAACTCTCCATGCAGGTTTGGAAAATGCGCCTTAGCCCAGATAACTTCACTATATGGCTGCTTGGGGCTTCTATGGGTATTTCAACAGAAATGGGTGCAGACAGATATATATTCACCACTGCTCCGAGCCGATCTGAACTGGGCAGGGAGCCTGGCTGTGGGCGAGCCAGCACAGACAGAGGAGGTGACCGTGTCCCTCTTCAACCAGGGCTGCCACATCCCCTGGAGGTGATCTTATCTCAGGAGTACAGGCAAAATGAAGATCATCCACACGGACAGACACTAAATTGCTTTGTTTCTGCTCCAGACTCATTTCTAACATCAGCTCCTATTCATCGTCTCAAACACTCTCCTCTTTCCCTAGAAACATTGAATTGTTTAGGTTGGAAAAGACCTTTAAGATCATCAAGTCCAGCTGTCAACCTACTAACACTGCCAAGTCCACCACTAAACCATGTCCCTAAGCACCACATCTACACGTCTTTTAAATACCTCCAGGGATGGTGACTCAACCACTTCCCTGGGCAGCCTGTTCCAATGCTTGACAGTCCTTTTGGTGAAGAAGTTTTTCCTAATATCCAATCTAAACCTCCCCTGGCGCAACTTGAGGCCGTTTCCTCTCGTCCTTTTGCTTATTCCTTAGGAGAAGAGACCGACCCCCACCTCGCTACAACCTCCTTTCAGGGAGTTGTAGAGAGCGATGAGGTCTCCCCTCAGCCTCCTTTTCTCCAGGCTAAACAACCCCAGTTCCCTCAGCCGCTCCTCATAAGACTTGTGCTCTAGGCTCTTCACCAGTTTCGTTGCCCTTCTCTGGACACGCTCCAGCACCTCGACGTCCTTCTTGTAGTGAGGGGCCCAAAACTGAACACAGTATTCGAGGTGCGGCCTCACCAGTGCCGAGTACAGGGGCACGATCACTTCCCTACTCCTGCTGGCCACACTGTTTCTGATACAGGCCAGGATGCCATTGGCCTTCTTGGCCGCCTGGGCACACTGCCGGCTCATGTTCAGCCGGCTGTCGACCAACACCCCCAGGTCCTTTTC
>NW_008795712.1:1272099-1289842 GCF_000699145.1 Aptenodytes forsteri | reverse complement strand
CTTTCGGCACATGGGGACAGCCTGCTCCTGCGCCTTGAAGATTTCCTTCTTGAAGAATGTCCAGCCTTCCTGGGCTCCTCTGCCCTTCAGGACTGCCTCCCAAGGGACTCTGTCAACCAGTGTCCTGAACAGGCCAAAGTCTGCCCTCCGGAATTCCAAGGCAGCAGTTCTGCTGACCCCCCTCCCTCCTTACTTCTCCAAGAAAAACTCTATCGTTTTGTGATCGCTGTGCCCAAGACGGCCTCCAACCGTCCATCACCCACCGGACTGTGTCCTCTCTCCTGTCTTGGCAGAATATATATTATTAGCAGTATGACAACCACAGGGATGAGGTTGTCTGTTATTTTATCTTACCTAAACCACGGCTTGGCCTTTCTTGGTATTTTCACCATTTCTCTTGATTTCCCTATGTACCATCATAACTCAACACACCAGGGTCCACAGACAAGAGTCACAAAAACAAACATGTACATCTGTCATGGGGGAAAAAAAAAACAAACACCAAAAAAACAAACCCAAACCCAGGGAAACCCAGCAGGCAATAAATTTGTGCTACACTTAGTTATGCAGGACATACTGGCTTATTCTGCCTCTGATGGAATATGATTACGTCTGGCATACGACGGGCAGAAAAACTGCCCGACAACCAGGCAACCACTAAATTAAATTTCAGGAGTCCAATTACAACTTTCTCACAGTGCAGCTTCAGAAAATACAGCTGAAGCCCAGGGTAAAATAAATGCACAATAGCACTGGAAGATGGCTGCTCTAATAACAGGCTGGGATGCCAGCACATGTAATGGTAACGTTAAGGCTGCATTTGTCCTGGTAAAATAAACAGTGCCGGGGTCTGTCCTCTGACCCCAGTGCAGCTGGGGTGGTGTAGCCACATCCATACTGCCAAACCGCCTTGTTTCCCCTAAATAGGGTGGTTGTACCCGGACAAACTATTAAGAACAATCTCTAACCTGTGCTAATCTGGGTTTGGGGATTCTTTCATAGAATCACAGAATGGTTTGGCTTGGAAGGGACCTATAAAGGTCATCTGGTCCAACCCCCCTGCAATGAGCAGGAACATCTGCAACCAGATCAGGTTGCTCAGAGCCCCTTAGCTCAGCGCTACTTGTCCCAGGTCAAAACCATGCCAGGGACGTGCTGCTGATGACCGTTGGGCCCCAACATCCATTAAATTCACTGTATTTCTGACAGATCCTACTGTGAGATGAACATTGGTCCCAAGGACATGACGTTCAGGTCTTACATCCAATTTGTAAGTAACTGCCTGAGGCAGAAGGCAATGGAGACGGAGGCCCCATACTCACACGAGCCTGTGGGCGATGGAAGAGCAGAGTCAAGTGGCACTGAACTCAAACGGGCTGCTTTGTGGAGAAACACGAGCACTAACATTTATGTTGATCAGGCCTTTCCACTTGAAAATGCGACAGGGCTCGTTTGACTGTTACGGAAGGCACCAAGAAAACCCTTGATATACGTTGAGAGGTTTTTACTATATGTAAGTTATACATTAATGGTGGTACGGATAATATGATACACACTTCAGTAAACAGGTGAAAGTACTTTACTTGCCACATTTCAAGGGAATTTTGTGAAAAAATGTATTTATTTATAAGAAGAGGCTGTTCAGGAAGATCTTGTAGCCTGTGTTTCTCATGAGAGAAAAGTGAAGTGTCAGAGCCACCTTCAAGGTTCACAACAGGAGCAACATGAAGATGGGAACATAGTGTTCAGCCCTATAAAAAAGGTCAGTAAGATCCTCCGTTGCACCCAGAGGTGGAATAAAGAAAAACAATTGTTTCAGGTGGGGATGGTACTCAGTGTTTTATAAGACTGAGCTCGAAAGGATTACCTCAACTTTAGATTTATTTCAGATGTTAGACTGTATCAGCAGAAGTTTATACCAAGAGTAGGTCGCAAAGGAGTGGTTCTATACTAAAAAAAAAATCCAGCTGCAGTCCCTTAAAAAGGTTTTTAAAGTCATTAAGAGATGTGTACCTTCTCAGCTCCTTTCTTCTTCTTTTTTGCTATATTGCTATTCGGGGATGTGTCTGAAGTATAACCGTATATAGAGGCTGCAGTGACATGAGAAGTTCATTGAAGAGATCTTTGAGTCAGAAAGACAGAAAGAAATCCCAGCTGTAGGGGACGGGTGCAGGAATTCAGGAACGGCACCTTCAAGACATAGATAGAAAACTCAAAACCCACCTCTGTACTGGTAGATCTTACAGGGACAGAACGTGGGCTTGCTCGGCACAGCAGGACAAGTGCCAATCCCAAAAGGCAGGTGGGATGTGTCCACCTGGTTTTGGAGACTGATCTTATGGACATGGCACGACTCCGCGAGTTGGCTCCCAGGTTTAGGCGTGAACTTACTAGTAAAGGGGTAGCCAAAAAGCCAGAACGTAGCTCATCTCTGCCATGGAGCGGCTGTACTACGTTATTCAGGTTGCCTCCTCTACCACTCTGCAGTCCACTTAGATTCCACCGTTGTGTGGGTCTGGGGTGCTTCAGGATTATTTGGGAGGGGGGAATAAAGCATTAGTACATGAAACTCTGATTTCAGGGAAGGCTCATAGCCACGTTGACTGTACTGCACCTCCTTAGTAGTAGTGGAAGAGGTCTCATGTTGGGTGGCTACGCAGATAAATCTGTAGACTAATGATAAACAAGCCTCTAAGATGTGGATGAGGAGCCTGCACCTAGTATGGAGCAGGATAAGCCACCTCTGTGGGGTTTTAAGCAAGACAGACAGTGGAAAACAGCATTGTGCTTTCTGAGTATGGGACAGCATTTGTGGATGCAAAGCAGAACTCGGCGAGGCCAACAAGGGACAGCAGCAGTGATCAAAACAAGAGTCCTCAGCAT
Organism: Aptenodytes forsteri; assembly: GCF_000699145.1. Taxonomy (NCBI): domain Eukaryota; kingdom Metazoa; phylum Chordata; class Aves; order Sphenisciformes; family Spheniscidae; genus Aptenodytes; species Aptenodytes forsteri. The sequence continues at coordinate 1,286,959 of NW_008795712.1, read as the reverse complement.
TTTTCCGTGGCTCTGCCTCCAAAAATAACCTGCAGCGTACCACGAGGGCTCACCAGCTGCATCCACGTTCAGCCAACTTGCAGAGCGGCGAAGGGTTGCCTGACATCTCATGCCCCTAGTCCAGAGTTGCCAAGAAGATTATGCTATAGCCGGTTTTGACAGGACCGAAAAGCATCTCAGCGCTGCCGCGTGTGATCACCCACATGTCAGCAGCAACGGGAGGCTCTCGATCCGGCAAGGCTTCACCAGAGTCGGCAACCCCACCAGTCATCCAGGGCCGCTTGCCACCTCTCTGGCTAGAACTCAGACTCAGGTAAAACAAGCAGCAGCATCAATCTGAGCTGTTTGCTTATGGGCCATGCAGTAATGCTTAAATTAAATTAAAATTACATTTAAATGAGAGTCAGTAAAAACGTGACTGCCCTTCAGCCTTCATCAAGCTCTTATTATATGTTACAGACCCTCCCTATCTAATAGTCTGCAAGAAAAATTCAGCCACGGGTGACAAGCGCTTGGGGAAATCATCCTCTGAAATTCAGCGCAGCCATGGGCTGTGGAGGCTGTCAGTGGTCCTCAACCCAACCCAGCAGCTGGAGATCCACACGATGCAGAAACCCTTTTTTCCTTGCCGTGAGCAGGGCCAGGATAGAGTGTATGGCTGCGATGTCCTCTGGGGTAGGGGGAAATCCTCTGCTCCCAATATTGGATAGGTTCAGGACATCCAAAGGTGGGAGTCAGCAGATCAGGAGCTTCCAAAAGCCGGTGCTCCCCTCTTGGGATTGTTTCCTCTTCCCTTCCCTCAAATTGATTTTTTTTTAATGCATCCTTAGGAAGGATATCAATGTTCTCCTATAGAGCTCTTTCCTTCAGGAGGTCCTTTAATCCCCGAAAGCAATGGAGCAGCTGAGGCTTTGAGGAACAGCAGATCCAGCACCCATCTCCGCAGAGCACCTCATGTGGGTATGACTCTCTACTTCATCTTTACCTCCCACAACTCATTGTCATTACGTGTTTACCTGAGGTTTGGATACCTCATCTTGTGACTCCTGACTGGATTCAAGAGGGAGGAGTGGGCTGGCAGAAAACAGTTTGAATAAGTGACTTTTCATGAGATGTTAAAAATGTGTTAGGAGGAATATGAGTTGTTATGACTGATATCGAAGGGTAGTCTCTGCTTCTCGTGGTGATACTCGGCTCCTATTCAGCAGCAGACTGAAGCTCACATATTATATTAATGGGTCAGCATAGGAACCTGAATGGTATTAGCTGAAAAAATGAAAAACGTGGGTCTAGATGGAGGAATCCTGACATATCCCATGACTCTATAGATGACTGACTTAAGCTTTGTTTGGCTACGTTTATTTTCAGAGCTTGTCAGAAATGCTCAAAGACGTATTTCCAAAGACATTTTAAAAGGAAGCGAACCAAAAAATAATTAATTCTATACCATTTTTTTCAGCTGGTATTCAAGGCTTTTTTTACAAAACAAAAAAGGAATTGGTTTTGGAGGTTTTTTCACATGCAGTTTCCCTTTCTCTTTTTCCCCAATCTCCTCACTGAAGATTGAATTTTTACCAAAATAAATATTTTCCGTGGAAATTTGCCTCAGGTCATTAATCTTATACATATATATATAATAAATGCAATCTTAGTCACTGCACTTTGGCTGACTCAGTCTTGCTCACAGTTTGCATGACAGGGTGAGGTTCGAAATCAGATATACATCTTAAACTATGGTAACTGCCTCGTGCAGCTATTTACCAAGATACACGAGCATCTCTCCATCACTCGTGCAGATTACTCAGGATATTCAGATATGCCCTCAGCAGACCCGTAAAGCTGTCTTTGCTGCTGCAGGCAGGCTGCCTGGGAGGATGACACAGGGATAGCTCGGTGCACAAGAGATCATGGATTTGCTAAAAGGAGCTCACGAAGCGGCTCCCTTCGTGCTCGCAGCCCATCGGCTCAAGTGCAGCATGGCTGACTAATGGTCTGCAGGATGCCCTGGGTGTTCGCTCCACGCCCGTAGCAGCTCTACAGCACGTGGTCAGTACAGGGCTTTTCTAGGGTTTCCCCAAAGTGCCAAGTGGCCTCATGGGTTTCTTCTGAGCTTTCTTTTAGATGGCTGAAAAGAAATGTCTCATGACCTAAGAAGCTGGTAGTTGTCAAAGGTCCTCCCACGAAATGAAGCTTTCTTGTGCAGAAGACAGGCACTGCCAGAAGTCAGCTCATCCCATCCTGTGGTAGGTAAGAAAAATTGCCCTCTGGAAGTGAATCTTTCTCTCCAGTGGAGACCTGAACTCCTAGTTTGAAGTAGAAGTCCAACTTCTAAACGGCCCAAGAGCCAGCTGCACACGTTGATAATAAATATGTAATCATTTGATCCCTGTACACAGTGTGTTTACTGCACACTATACACAGAAAACCGCAGTTTTCAGTAACAGATGCAATTCTGTCGTATAAATGGGCTTTAGACTGATGGCACACCACACACACAAAAAAGGAGGAACCATTCCACATAAATTGCCATTACGTCTGCGTCCACGCTGAGGTTCCTTGTAAATGTAATCATTTTGTTTTCCATTGGAAATAGCTATATTGGGAAAACTTCTAAGGGCAGACTAAGCAGAGGCCCAGAGATGAAATAGATAAAAATGTTTTGCACTGTATTATCAGCGACACCCCAAATGTGCAGCCCAGTGCTGGAGCAGCTATCAATTACCTGCCAGAACAGCAAAAGACAGAGCTGTTAATGACAGCGGGTCATGGTAACCAACGTTTTTTGGAGTGCTGTGGCCTCTCAGCAGTAAGGATGCGTCTCAAGTACATTCTCCTGGGAAAAGAAAGGTGAAGAGGTGTATGTGAAAGGCAACAACTTTTTATTTGATGCTATCGCCGGTAGCATCAGCAGTAGTAGCAGGAGCCAGTGCTGGCGGCAGCAGCGCCTTGCTGTGTGCAGGGTCACGCACCACTTCAACGTACTTTGCACACACAAGTGCACGTGTCTCTGCTCAGGATCACTATTTAGTGAATATAGGTCAGTACCAACACCCGGTGCTACATAGCATTCGTCCACCAGTCGTTAAAATTTGCTAATGTAAAGCGCTCTGGTGCACACCATCGTTGCTGTTGTTGCTATTAACAAAGACATTTCAAAGTATCCGCTCACTGTTTTGCATGCCAAGAGGTAGCCATCACCATGACAGTCATGTCACCAGTAAAGTCGCAGTCAGGTGGACAAATGTATAGAGGGTGCATTTAGATCAACAAAGGGAAATATTATTTCGAAAGGATCAGGTGGTTCTGGTGCAGGTTGGGTGCAGAAGGGTGCAGTCAGGCTGCCCTGACGGCTCTGGGGATGCTGGAAAGGGGTCTTCAGAGGCATGGGAGAGGAGCACGCTGTCCCCAGCTTAGTGGGAAGGATGGCCAGCTGAGCTGTTCTGTGAGTTAAAAACAGTGGGATTTCTGCTTATTGGAAACTATATTTCACGTTACAAAGCCAGGAAACTCTAAAAAGTCCTTAAGTCTGAAAGAGGCCCTTGACTCCTGCCATGTGGTTTCTAAGAGCACAAACCTCCCTCTTCTACAGGGAACAAACAGTATTTGACAATGCCTGAAGTTACATAGCATGGCCTCATGGTTGTCTGGCGCAAAGTCTGATGGGGGATGACAGCTCAGATCTCACCCAGTGAAGCCCCCAAGACCACGATATTAAAGCACAGCCTACGCAGCAGGCAGGACACGCTCACATTTCTTACTCAAATTCAGTGTCTGTGGCTAAAACGTGACCATGAAAGAAGGTAAATTTACAGGTTGGAGACTATTCCACTATGGATACCTCTATCTCGTGAGGATGGCTGGGAAAAAGATTTTTTTCCAGGCAGTCTATTAAGAGTATCATGTGGGGAACAGATACATTAACAGATTCATTCTTCAGAAAGCAAAAGGGAAGCAAAAGGATGAATCTGGGGCCAAGCTCAGACTATTTTCAGTCACCAAATGACTATTTTTGGTGCCGGAATTTGCTGTCACATCTGTCGGGGCATTTTGGGTGGAGAAAGCTAAGAGTAGTTGAGACAACACCCACTCCACGGCTACCAGCCTGCAAAAGAGAAGTGGCCTTAAACAATACGTTCTTGGTGCACACAGCTGTCCACGCTCCCAGCGGCCGTCAGCCCCAGGAGTCCTGCACCATGTCGGTACTAGCGTAGGGCACGAGTTGGTGTCCAAGTGACGATGGGACATCTCGAGGGCACAGCGCAGGGACCGTTCTCGTGGGTGGGGAGGGTGAGCCCAGGCTGTCCTGGAGCGGAGGTGGAGAGGTTAACCCCAAGCGTGTGCGGCGCATGGCACCGCTTGCCCTTAGCGCTAAGTGCACTCTCCTGGCTTCCGTTTTTGTTGTATCTCCCGCTAATCCTTCCTCTCTCATGCCTCCCGTAATCTCTTCAAGCCTTTGCCCCTATTGGTTGGCGCAGTTTAATCCTATTACGGGGACTGCTATTTTAAAAGTTCGGCTGAATGATGCTCCAAGCCCTGCCCGGCGTTTCACCTGTTTCTGGGGTTTGCTGAGGAAATCGCTGACCCGTCGGCAGTTCCGTCAGCGGTTCATTCGGGATGATGCATTGAAATGCTATTTCCGAGATAAAGCCTAAATCCCCTGGCTCTTCTTTAGCCCTAGCTCCACACAGCCACTCACGGGGCTTGTCCTTAGAGACCTCTGCACCACTGGGGAAATAAGGGAAGAATTTGATACTGCACAGTGATTTTAAGGCTGTTTTACATTGTTACTGGGATGGGAAAGAATTAAGTATAAATACGAATCAGGATCTCTGATCTCAAGACCCACCCTGACCAATTACTGCGTTTCGGGTTAGACCTGTTCCCATCGCATCAGCTTTCCCCAAAATTGGAGGGGGTCTGGTTTCAGCTCAGTCACATCAGCTGCTATTTGGGTCGCGTGGAGATCAAAATGAGGTGACTTTTCATCAGAAAAGCAACCTCCAAATCTCTTGCCCTTTCCTGCGTGCTGTATAGAATGTCATGAGACAGAAAGCCCAGGAGACCTGTGCCCGCATCTTCTGGCTTAGCCCTGAATTTGGGCATCTCACAGACTGCTCTCACCCTCCCGTTCGCTGTCTGAGCAGTCAGGGGTATTTTATTTACACTTCAAATAATGCACGGGCACTTGTAAAAGACCTGTGTAGGCACAAATCTCATCTAGGTGAGGCTTGTCTGGAGACATGAAGTAAAGCCTCCTCATTACCAGCCACTTGTCTTTCACATACTTAATTATGAACAATTCTCAGGCCCCCAAAATTTCAATTAAAAAAATATATCTGTATTTGGAGACGTTAGGATTCGTGTGAAAGGAACTGCTGTCATGTCCCACACAAATTTCCTTCCAAAAAGCCACTGATTTCTCCCGGCTCTGCGTGCAACAGAAGAAGTGAAACATCAACTGCTTGAATTTCCCTGTGTGTTTTTCAGCTAACAACTGACTTCCAATGCAGAAATAAAACCCAAAATACTCACCAAATTTTCCTCCCACGTTGACTAATTTTCTGCTGACATTGCTTACTTTTTCAGATTAGTGATACTGAAAATAGTAAAACTTCTAATCACATAATCCAAACAAGACAGGTTTCATCTCCTCTTGCTATAGATTTTCCTTCTGGTCTCTCATTAGAACCTGAATTTTAACTAGTTTGTTTGCTGGTAAATGATTTCCTGCTTTAAAAACTTGATTTGATGCTTATTTGGGCTCACAATGGTGTTTTCTCATTATCCGAATCCTTCTTCGTGTAAATAAACTGACCTGTGGTTGAGAACTGCTGCCAGGAGAATTTCCTCCTAAAGCAACAGCGAAAGCATTTTCCAAGATAACCTAAACCAAAACAAACTCAGGTGAACACACCTGATGCAACTGCAGCTGATCCCACCCTGGCAGAGCCCGTGCTGTTCCCAGGCATCCCGCATCCATAACCCAACGTCGTGTTCTCTCCCACCCCGTGAATCCTGCAATATCCCGCCCCCCAGCCCTGGGTGTCCCCCCAGTTGCTGGAAAACCAAAGCAAGGCTGGAAACCTTCTCCTTCAAGTGAGGACACCAGCTGCAAAGCTCTTCCAACTGCTTCCCGGGACCAGGAGCTTTCCACAGGGCTCAGGGACGTGAGATGTCCTTCCGTGCAGAGCCATGCAGCTTAAAAATAGGCTGAATATATTACTGGTCAAAATATGTTATAAATATTAAACTCTCCGTGCTGCCTGCTGACACACTCAACTCAGCTGAACCAGCAGAGCGTAGCGGGGGAGTCTTCATTTGCAGGTCCGTGCTCCGCGGTGCCACAGTTCGGACGCGGGATGGCAGGATCCCAGCCTACCTCCAAGGTATTAACAGCTCTCCCAGAGCCGATTTCTGATTTTCTTCTCCTATTTGTGGCATTCATACGGGATGCCAAATAGAAGAAAGGAGAGAGCAGGAGCACTCTGTCCGCTAATGAGCTCCTTCCCTCTCTAATCTCCTCTCTGCTTTCTTCTCTCCTGTCCCGCCAGAGAATCCAGAAAAGCCAAATCTAAGAGGTCCTATGAGCATTTGGGCTGCAAAAAGATTATGCCTCTTGCCATTAAACATGGCTCCATTAGCAGAAGTGCCACCCACAGAGGATGAGGACCTGGAGAGACAACATGGTCCAAATGCATCTCCCCACCCTGTTGGGATGGCACCACTTTTCCTTTCTGTGTCACTACAAATCATTTGCAAAGTCACAAAAGAGCACTAATCTCAGATGAACGAGGTTGTGTAAGCTCATTAGCATCAACAGTGGCAAACGCCATCTTTCCTCTTTCTTCAGGGCTCACATGATTGACTTTGGCATTCCTTCTTCCACAAGCACAACGCTGTCCATGGGCACGGTCCTTCCTTGGTTGGACACAGCTCCTGCTCATGTTTTGACCCAGCACAGGCACTAGAACAAACTGCTTGATGTTAACAACACAACATGGATTTTCCAGAATTTAAATGCACACTGCAAGCATTCCCCAGACGTGCTACGAGTTACCATGCATGGTTTCTGGTCATGGATCAGGGCCAAAGCAACCAGCATTTTGCAAGATCAAACCTACGGAACATTAGGCTTCTGCTCAGAAAAATGAAAATATGAATCAGTCTAATCCTAACTCAGCTTGTGTCACAAACATCTCTTTGCCTGGATACAGAACGAAGAATAAGGTAGAGTCTCTTCCGCTTCAGGAACCAGCACTGATGATTGAATTCTGACAGCCAAACTCAGCATATGGCCACAGAGGATGGAAGAGGCAGAAAGAAAAGAGATTTTGATTTGCAGATGACCTGAAGCGGAGCTTAAAGCCTTGTAGCTATAAGGGGGCTTCTTTGAATTCAGCTGATCTGGAACTATAGAGGACAATCACCAGGAAACCCCATGATGTCCTCTTAGCATCATTTCAAACTCCGATGTGATCAAGCTTCCCAGGCATAATGAATTCCCGTGGATCGATGGAGCGGGGGGAGCTGCTCATACACCTGCTCTTAACCCATCGTGAACCCAAAGCAAACCCAAAGCGCTTGGCACATTGCCCCAACCAAACGTGCCCACCATGTCAGACCATAACTTGATGACTCTACAATTTCTTCTAGTTTAGAAATGCTTTTCCCGTTTTCCACATTTTCAGTGTTTCCCCCATCGCCACCTTGCAATTTCTCTTTTTGTTATACAGCCTCCCCTGACACGCTTCTCTTGGAGGACGTGCGCGCTTCTAGTCCAGCTTGCAAGCCATGCTATGGGCCTGCTCCTGAAACACCTCCTGGGGATGGAAATCCCAGCCAGGAAACTGAAATACCAAAGAAGATTTTAACTGCATAAGCAGGGTGAGATTTTTGAGCTTCTTGTCTGAATTTTACCATTTTATATCATTCTTTAAAATGGAGAAATGTCCTGACCACTGAGCAGGGGAGTGCGGTCTGCATTCAGACCCTCAAGCCTGAACCTGCAGGAGCCCAGTGACAAGTCAGCCCCGTCACGTCCATGCAGCAGCACCTCTGTAATACCTGAATGGGGACAGATCAGAACAAAACCAGCTTTGGCTGCATCTGCTAACAGGGTGGAAATTACTATTTTTTTTCTCTCTTGCATCACGCACAAAAGCCTGGAGCAAAGGAGCATTTGCCTTGTCGCAGAGTGTTCTGCGCATGATGCTTTTCTTCGACCAGCTGCTCCCTCGCCGTCACCACTGTCAGAAGGAAAGCTCCTAGGAAGGGATGACAAAAAGCTGTGACTTCAAAAGAAAATGCAAGTCTTGCAAGAAAACTCGCAGAGCCCACAGCCATGTCCTGCATCTCATGGTACTTCTGCCAGTGGGAAGAAGATGGAGCCGCTGGTAAAAAAACAACATTAGCAAAAGATGTGGACAATAATATAAAGTTAAACTAAAAGAGGGTAGATTCAGGCTAGATATAAGGAAGACATTTTTTACGCTGAGGGTGGTGAGACACTGGCCCAGGTTGCCCAGAGAGGTGGTGGATGCCCCATCCCTGGAAACATTCCAGGTCAGGTTGGACGGGGCTCTGAGCAACCTGCTCTAGTTGCAGATGTCCCTGCCCACGGCAGGGGGGTTGGACTAGAGGGGGGGTTAGACCTTTAGAGGTCCCTTCCAACCCAAACCATTCTGTGATTCAATGATTCTATGAATATACTCATTAAAATATGGAACATAAAGAACCTTTCCCATGAGCTAGTGACCGTGGTCCAGCCTCAGGGTAAGAAAGGTGTTTCCATCTCCCTGCCCCATGTGGGCCCAGTGTCAGCACTGCTATAACCCCCACAGATGAGGCTGTGGTCACAGCTGGATTCAGCCCTGGCTTACTCCTCTTTTAAGTCCCTTTTACACTGCCAGTACAGATTAAAAACCTCCTGACCATATCTGGCATCAGGAGGAAGGGTTTTAAATCACCTTGAATGAAGACAGCACAGCTAGAACAAACACTTATTTTTTAAAACCCAAACATTTCAAGGTCAGGAGGTGCTGAGACACTCACCACCACCAAGTAACACTATAACGAGGAGCCTGAGATGCTTAAAAATTCACTTGTTTATGTGGGTGACCACCAAAGTCTAGTCTCATGGAGGAGCACAAAATGTGCCACCTACATCTCCAGAGTGAGGCTTACATGGCATGCGGTTAAATTTCTGCTCCCGTGTGCTAGGATCCATGGTGGAGGCATAAATACCTGCATGGATTTGCATCTGGGCTGGGCAGTGAGCACGGTGGGCTTGCAGCATGGGAGACCAGCCCCAGCAAATTCAGCTTCCCGTACGCGCCCAAATCCTTCGCGGCAAGTGAAGCACGAGGATAAAATTAAACACGTGCTGCCCTGAAGAAGGGGGGATTTCAGGTTTGCTAAAGGGCTTTCTGAAATATTGCGGTGACACTGGAAAATGAGTCAAAAAAATCTGTTTCGAAGACCGTAAGGGATACATGGCTTGTGCTGAGCCTCGGTGCCGAGAGGAGGGTGCTCACGGTATTCAGCAGACCAGACCAAGAGCTTGCTCGAGGAAACTGGCACCGTTGCTGGGAGAAAACACGGGACGCTGTGCTATAAAAGCTGGCTAGGGGTTTGCGAGGTGTTTCTGCATTAACGGGAGGGCACGGTTAATAGTAGAAGCAAGCGCTGGTATTTAAAGTTTGGCTGCAAATCGGTTAAACAAACAGACCTGCTTTATTGGGTTTGTCTGTGAGGGGTGTGACGCGAAATCGCACTCAACAAACAAATGGCGGAGGGATAAACCTGTTTGAATTAATGTACTTCACGCCAAGGCTGCGCGTTTCAGAGCTCCTTCTTGCACTGCAAGAATTGATTACCGGAGAAGTAAGCATTACCAATCATGTAAATCTCAGATTAGGCTGTTCGATCCGGCTGAATTATGTCTGCATCGCCCCCTTTAAGCACTCTGAAAAAAATTACAGCTCTGGGATAGATCCTGCCATTAATTTTAAGATGCTTTAAGGAATCTGTGCATTACAACTCCTTCTGATTAGCCTTGGCTATGCGAGATTTGTCTGATCAATTGGAGACGGTTGTATATAGATTTTCAGATTTATTTCTACATTGCAAGCAAGCCTCGTATGAGGCAAATCACTCCTCTGAAAAGGTGACTCTCGAATAATATCTCGTGCTCTGTCTACGGAGGCTACATGCCACAGTCCCCCCCCGGCCCCGGTTCGGCAGCAGAAGCTTTTTGTCTGCTGGGCTCAGCACTTTCGCGCTGGCGCAGGGGTCGAGGGAGGGGAGGGACCATTTCTGCTTCACACGGTGGCATCTCGCCCCAGAAAAAAGCAGCGCCCGGGTCCCTGGGGCGATAAAGTTAAGGGGGTGAGTAGGGAAGCAGAGCACACAGGACGATTTGGTTTTCTAAACCACGTCAAAGCGCGGGTCCGTCAAGAATGGTAAAATATTCACGTGCGATCTGGTTTTTCTCCTCCGGTTAACTGAGCCAAGATGACATTGAAGTAGGAAGTGGAATAAATACATGCAAGAAGTCTTTTCAGAAAGTTATTTAATTCACCAGAAGGGACACTTAAACATACAGCAGCACCTTATTTACATTGAACTACTCTTTATGCATCCTGTAAACATCAGAAGCAATTTCTAATAAATTACAATCCAGGGAGCAGCAAATCAACAATATCACCTGAGTTGCTTAAACGAATTCATTAGAAAATATATTGCCTTTTTCCCTGTGACTTTCTTCAGACTGCATTTGAAAGCATAATTCTTCTGAGTTTTCTTTTTGGGATATATATATATGTGCAAAAATATCTCCAAGCAAGAAGAGATTGTATTTTAAACTTTATTGCCCTTGACCTCGCATCCTTTTGAGTCTATTGTGTTACAGGCTTTCTGGTATCACCATCGCTGGTGACATCTAACAACAAACAGCCCAAACTGCAGGTACCAGCTAATTCAAATTGAGATCATAGATTCAGCCATGTAAGAGTTTGAAAAAGAAAACCTTAAAATTTCTATAACCTCTGGGCTTCTCTTTACCAGAAAGGATGTTCTCCGCAAAGTAATAGGAAAATGTAATATTGTTTGCCAGTTTAATTGGATGTGCTCCTTGCCCTATTATGAAAGAGATTGTCTCTTGCTGACCATGTATAAAACATAGGACGAGAGCTGATGCTGGTCGCTCGAAGTGAAAAAAAAAACAAACGAGCAGTGATTTGAGATGATGTGACGACGATTGGGACATTTTCTTGGCCTCCATTTCAAGTGCAGAAGGGGACTTTGAAAAGAGGTTCTTCGGGGTGGACATCAGTTTGGTGGAGGACGGCGAAGCGGCTCCATCACGCCCAAATCTCTGCCTTATTGAAAATGAGGTCCAAGGCAACCCCAATAACACAACTCCTGATATTTGAGGTTAGCGGTGGTGGTCCCTTGCATCCCACTGCTGCTGGCAACACAAAAACCCATCGCAGAGAGGGACATGGATTTTGGGGGTAGGACGGAGAGCAGAGCAAGAGGCCCTGGGGCGCTGTTCTTGCTCACCCCTCACAGACCCGGCCGCTATTTATTAGGAAACCAGGAGCTGGAAGAGCGGAAAGGGAAATCTGGGCAGAGATGATAAAGAAGCGGGTTCATCCGCGGCAGAAAAGCCTTGTCCCAGCGGTCCTGCAAAGCTCTTGTAGGCTACAAATCGCCGGGTGGAGTGGTTCGAGTAGCTGCCGTCTGCCCTGCTTTCTCTCCCTTCATTTACAGAAAGCCACGAGAAATATTTCATCCTCTTTGTTGAGACAGTTTCCTTGCACTCAGGAAGGCAGAACAAGTGCATTTATGCTCTCACTCCAGGACTTGCTGATGGCCGTGAGAGGCAGCCGGGGACTAGGACTGGGTTTGTTACAGCTTCAGAAATTCAGCGGTGAAGTGCCTTTGCGTTGGGTGAGAATGAGGAGAGCTCTCTCGTCAAACAACAGCGTGCTGGCTGACCTCAGCTCCCCTCCAGAGCAGCCACGGCTACAGAAGGCGGCTTTCTGCCATGGTGAGACGGTCTCCAGTTACTTTCCAGGGTCAGACATCCCTTCAGAGGTGCGGAGCTGCAGGTGGGTGAAGTCCAGGGAGACCCTGGACATGGGGGAAGGTGGAAAGAGCTGCCTTGGGGGTACCTTGGGACTTGCAAGACCCTGGCTTCGGTGACCGCGGAGCTGAAACCGAATAAAGCATCAAGCTGAGCTGCTGAGGCAGCACAGGCTAATGAACAAAAACTGCCCAATCCCCGACCCGAAAAAGCTGGACCACTCTGTTTCCCATCTCTCATTCACCCCGGCCAGGACCAGAGCAGATGTGCAGATCCTTTGGGATGAATTGTAGAATTTAGCTATGTATTTACTAATTAATAAACCTGTGCAGTAGCCTTGGCCATGAGGCCATGTCTTTGGGGTGGGGGAGCGGTGACCATGGGGTGCCTGTGCAGTCTGAGTCTTTCCTTGGTGCCCCCAAAGAGCTGCCGGCTTCAGAGACACCTCGGAGCAGGTCTTGGCACTGGGCAACAAAATAGCTGAAGTTTGGAGAGGTGAATCCCACCCTACCACGAGCAGAGGGACTTGGGTGACGTGTAAGCCTCGCTCTTCCCCTCTATCAAAGAGTCAAAGCACATTTTATTACTTTTTGATGAATTAAGTCATGCAGAAGGGTCTAGCTAGGGATTTCTCCGCTCTCTGGTGTGATGCTGTCAGCAGCAAGCCTAGCCCATGCTCCACGGGGCTGGTGTAAATTCAGAGCTGATCCACCAAACCCAGTAGGGCCCTTCTCGGATTCTTCACCCATAAAATGCCTGCTCTAGTCTCAAAAAGGGGGAAAACCCTGCACTTTGGTGCATCTCCGCAGGCAGCCATCCCTCGAGACAAGAAGGGAGACTTTTCCTTGGATGTAATTATTTCCTTTGCCAGACCTCCCATGGTAGACTGGTGCTCTGCTCATCTCTCCGGTCCCTGCTCCAGCCGGCGCGTGTTGGCATGTCTCCTGCATTGTGGAAAAGGCGCCATTTGTTCCACCAATCTATAATATTTGCTATGAATTGTTGCGTTTCATTAATGAACGAGGTAGGATTGATTTGATTAAGGAGAAGACCAGACGAGGCACGGTCAAAGAGGAGGGCTCAGACCGTGAAGATGGGGCTCAATTCTCGGTGGACTCCCTGGGCCACCCTCAGTAAGGTGCTTCTCCTCCCCACACCTCAATTCTGCATATACAAAACAGAGCTAATTCTCTGTACTTCACTCAGCCTGCGAGTCTTAATTAACGTTTTTGAAGAAGCCCCGGGAAGACCTAGGAACGGGAGCGGTTTTTGCCGTATCTGAGCAGGCATCCTTCCAGGCCTGGACCGGCAGCGGCAGCTGGCTGCTGTCCAACCTCCCTCCGCTCCCCGCGCTCCGGGTTTGTTAACATCCCAATCAATAACACCGCGACATAAAATTCAGCTTCAACTTTTCTCCGCGGGTTCAGCTGCAGCGCGGGGTTTGGGGTTTTTTTTTTTCCCGAGCTCACACCCTACATCCTATTTTTCCAGCTCCTTTGAGCCCCGCTGGGAGGTACTAAGGTATTATTATTATTCCCTGTTGCCGCGGGGAATGGGGCGAATGCTAACGAGGGAGATGCGCACCCCGTCCTCTCCTGTAAATCAGTTCATCTTTTCATACGGCACCTCTCCCACCGCCGTGAGCTTTTAAAAATAATTCTTCCTTTCTTTGGGAGGGTCACCTTTAGGGTTCGCAACGCGGAGCTCTGACGGGTAAAGAGAAATTTATTTTCCAGGGGAGAGAAGGGGGGGGGGGGGGGGGAGGAAGGAAAGCTGCGATTCTCACATGATCACGTGGCATTAGGAATTGGACCTTTAGGGAAAAAAAACAGGCTGTTGAGGAACTTGATAAATTTAAGAGCTGGCAAGCGCCCGCCGCCAGACCGTGAATTCGTCGGGAGCAGGTTGGTTCTTGCTGTGCGCTGGCGCAGGAGCCAGCGGGATGAGGGATGCGGTCTAAGGCAGGCTGGTGCAAATATTATCCTATTAATAATCAATAACTGCTAGCGGGGCAAGATGATTCAGGCCAGATTGGTATATAATTGCTATTATTGTTATTCCGGTTTAAAACCAGTTCCTCTTCGCTGCTGCCACAAGTGATCTGAAGCAATGTATTTTTAATTCGTTCGCAGGCACGGCGCAATCCATCACAGGGCGTTACACCGGCTGGAACCAAATGTCAGCGCCGAGCGGCGAAACATTTTTGTTATTTAAGTTACTGTATGCTAAGTTTATGTTGATTGCTCTGAGTATCATCTCCGAAAGTTAACTAGCGTTAAAGTGTTGATAATGTCCCACTTTCGCAATCATATTTGCATAGTGCACAACAGAGTTTAGCAGAAAAAAATTAGCTGAAGTGCTGTTTTTCATCAGCCCTGTCAGTCTCATACTGTTTGCTTCATCTCGGTACACGGGGCATTTGGTGACAAACGGTTATGACATTTTTCATCTAAGCATTACGTTATTATATAATCGTCGTCTCCTGTCTCATGGACGCACCCTCACCACGCGGCGAGAGGGGGAGAGGGGAGGGGAGGGAAACGGGGGCAGAGGAGAAAGAATTGGGATTTTTTTTTTTTTTTTTTAATTTGTATTTTTTTTTTTTTTTTTTAATTTTTATTATTTGTCGTTTTTATTCTCTCGCCAAAAAAAAAAAAATATATACACCACCAACCTCTCTCCCTTCCCCTTGCCCGAGGCATCGCCAGAAATATTCCCGAGGGCAAATGGAAAGCATTCTGTTCCCGTTGAAGTCAGCGGCAACTCGCTCGA